>NC_056736.1:339156831-339306831 GCF_019279795.1 Protopterus annectens
ACCGCCTACCAGGGAACAACTAGAGGCACCCTTAGGCGGAAAGCTAGCCTTATTTTCAGTAAACTGGCATTGCATCACAGGAGACAAATGGATTTTACAGACAAATAGACAAAGGTTACAGGTTTCACTTCCATACTCTACCAAGGAAGAGAGGAATGCCAAACCTACCTCCAAATCAAAAGACAAAAGCTCTAGAACAAATAGACCACTTAATAAGGATGAGAGCTATAGAAAAGGTACCGTCTATGGAACAAGGGCAAGGATTTTACTCCAGACTTTTCCTGGTGTCAAGAAAAGAAAACCAATGGAGACCTATTCTCGACCTGTCCGCTCTGAACACATATCTCATTGTTCCAAAATTCAAAATGCTGACCCTACAGCAGCTTCTTCCCATGCTGGGCAAGGAGTCTTGGCTGGTAACTCTAGATCTCAAGGGTGCATACCTGCACGTCCCCATACGACCAAATTGCAGAAGATACCTCAGATTTCTTGCAGGATCAGAGCATTATCAATTCTCAGCATTGCCCTTTGGCTTATCTACTGCGCCCAGAGCATTCACTAAATGCCTGGCATCAGTAATTGCTCATTGCAGGCTTCAGGGAATTCAAATTTACCCTTACCTGGACGACTGCCTGTTACAAGCAGACAACAAAAACAAATTAGCAAAAGATTTGAAAAAGGTCATTCATCTACTGCAAGCCCTGGGATACACAGTCAATATAAAAAAGTCAAGACTGATACCATCCCAAAGGATAACTTTCTTGGGTGCAGAACTGGACACATCAAATCAAATGGCATCCCTCACAGCAGAAAAGCAGAAGCACCTTCCTCTCTATTTCATGGCATTAACAACGCAGAACCAGCTAACAGCAAGGAAAGTCCTGCAAGCCCTGGGTTACATGGCATCCTGCATAATATTGATTCCACATGCCAGACTGCATATGAGGAAGTTGCAATGGTACCTAAGGAATTTATGGTCTCAGCACAAGCACAGCCTAGAAACCCAAATTCCAGTAATCCCATGCCTGAAACAAGAATTCCAATGGTGGGTTCAGGCCTGTCAATTGAACAAAGGACTGCCCTTCCACAGCCCTCAACCAAGCCAGACCATCACCACGGACGCCTCAGACCTCGGTTGGGGGGCACACATGCTGGACAAGTGCATACAAGGCTTATGGACTCAAGACCAGCTGAACCTACACATAAATCAAAAGGAGATGCTGGCAGTAAAACTGGCAATTCAGACATTCAGACCGTTTCTTCAACAGGGTCAATTGCTGATAAGGACGGACAACACCACAGTTATGTGGTACATCAACAAACAGGGAGGCACACATTCATACCCTCTATGCCGGATGACAATGGACCTCTGGAATGTAGCCCTGAGCTTCAACATTCAGCTCCAGGCAACATGTGTACCAGGAAAAGAAAATATACTAGCAGACATCCTAAGCAGAACTACCACGGATGTCCACGAATGGATGCTGCATCCAGACATCTTCAAATCCATTACAAGGAAATGGGGACTACCAGAAATAGACTTATTCGCATCCCCACACAACCACCAATTGAAAAAATTCTGCACAAGGGCATACCACCCACTTGCTTGGAAGGTGGACTCCCTATCTTTCAGTTGGGAAAACCTGACAGCATATGCATTCCCACCTCTTCCTTTGATGCACAAGGTGCTATTGAAGATCAAAGAAGACCGCCCAAGGATCATCCTGATAGCTCCAGACTGGCCGAGGCAGCATTGGTACCCATTACTGAGGAGTATGTCTCGGGAACAAATATGGCCTCTGCCCCTAGTTCCCTTACTGCTAACACAGAACAACTTCAAAACCCTGCATCCAAACCTAAAAACGCTGCAGCTAGCTGCCTGGAACATTGCATAACACAAAATAACCCAGATTTATCTCAAAGGGTTAAAGACATTATCTTGGAGGCTCGCAGACCCTCAACAAGGAAAACTTATTCAGCAAAATGGAAAAGATATCTCATTTGGAGTGCAGCAAAAGGAGAAAATGTGTCACTGGTAAACATAGCTAACATCCTGGAATACTTGGCAGAACTTTTCCACAATGGCCTGTCCTATTCTTCCATTAAGATTCATGCATCAGCTATTTCAGCAGAATACAACATGAGTCTTCTCACATCCTCTACTCAGGCAGTTTCTGAGAGGAATTAAAAATGTAAAGCCACCAAGGAAGCCACTATTGCCCGCATGGGACTTGAACTTTGTGCTAGAAAAGTTGACACTCCCTCCTTTTGAACCAGCAGCAACAGCAGAATTACAGTACTTATCATGGAAAACTGCTTTCCTGCTTGCAATCACTTCAGCAAGAAGGGTTTCTGAATTACAGGCATTAATGGCAGTACAGCCCTTCCTTATCTTCCATCAAGATAGAGTGTCCATGAGAACTAATCCTACTTTTATGCCAAAGGTGGTCTCCAGGGTATCTTTAAACCAAGCTATACACCTACCTACATTCTTCCCCAACCCACAGAACAGGGGAGAAAGACTATTACATACCTTGGATGTACATAGGCAATTGCGCTACTACCTGGACAGAACCAAGAGCAATAGAAAAACTGACCAGCTACTGGTAGCATATGCAACAGGAATGGAAGGAAAAGCAATTTCGAAACAGACAATCTCAAAGTGGATAGGAAATTGCATTAGATTTTGTTACTCTTACCATGGAAAGACAACTCCAGAAAACATCAGACCTCACTCCACAAGGGCTACAGCCACTACTACAGCTTTTTTACGAAGAGTGGCTACCAAAAACATTTTAGAGGCTGCTACTTGGAGCTCCGTGCATACATTTGCCAAGCATTATAATCTACCCTTATACTCCAGATCCCGAGCAGGTTTTGCCACTGCTGTTTTGCAAGGGATCTTAACTACACCATAATCTTATTAGTACCTCCTCCCCCAGTTTGGCTATGGTATTCTACCCATTTGTTAGGACTGCAGATGCATCCTTGAAGGACATAGTACAGTTTTGTACCTACCATAAATGTAGTTGTCCAAGAGGTATGCATCTGCAGTCAGGATTACCCTCCCTCCCCCTCTGTGGTACTCCTAGGGTATTTGCCCATCTTGTAGCTAGCTGGGGGAATCTATGATGGTGTATTTGTTTGTATATATGTATATACATGTTATTTTTATTTGCTCTGTTATTTGGAAACTTTTACATTTTTCCAAATTTAGCCTTCCTAGAGGGCACCTGGCATCTGGGGCAAGAAACACTGAGGAAAATGGCGTCGGCTGATGTCTTTATACCTGCTGAACTGCAGCTATGACGTCGGGCGAAGTGCGACATCAGCCGAGGCCAGACCCAGACTTTGGAATCCGGCCGACCGAAGGGCTGCCTGAGGCAGGACAACCCATTTGTTAGGACTGCAGATGCATACCTCTCGGACATCTACATTTATGGTAGGTACAAAACTGTACTTTACGATCATTGTATTACTAAGTCCTTATGGTAGGCATGATTAGCGAAATTTAAACCCGTTACCTGTTAAATGTCCGTGATTTGCAGTTTCGATTATTTATGTGTCTGTGTTTTCGTGTTGGGGAACTGGCTGTCTATCTTAGTTGTCGATGTAGTAACCTGGATCCATATATATATATATATATATATATATATATATATATATATGTATATATATATATGTATATATATATATATATATATATATATATATATATATATATATATATATATATATATATATATATATATATATATATGTATATATATATATATGTATGTATATATATATATGTATATATATATATATATGTATATATATATATGTATATATATATATATATATATATATGTATGTATATATATATATATATATACATATATATATATATATATATATATGTATATATATATATATATATATATATATATATATATATATATATATATATATATATATGTATATTTGCTCCCCATTTGGGGGGCACCTGACATCTGGGGCAAGAAAAACTGATTAAAATGACATCGGCTGCATGTTTTATACCCCTGACGTCATGGAAGAGGAGACAGCAACCGACGCAGGTCCCAAGACTTTGTTATTCAGTCCGACTGAGGGCAACCTGCCAGCAGATTACCCACATGTAATGACTGCAACAGTTTCTTCAGTCGAGCTGCATTGGCAATCTGTTTGAGGCCATTGATCCTCCTGTTGTGGTACTTTTGTGGTCTTTCCAGCTGTTGCAGGTGTCTTGTAAGGTACACCCCAAATGGGGCGTTGCACTCTAAGATGGGTCTGATGAGTGATGAGTAGAGGGGCACAATGACCTCTCTTGATCTGGATGCGAACCCTTTTGTGATTAGGTGGGCCACGTAGAAGGATTTTCTAACAACTTTGGCAATGTGGTTATCAAAGGTGAGATTGCTATCTACTTGGGTCTCCAGATCCCTTATGTCTTCCGTATTTAGGGGACTGCCACTTATGTGGTAGTTTGTGGGTACTTTGTTTTTTCCAAAGGGGATGACTATGCACTTTTTGGCATTTAGCTTGAGGCCATGATTTTGACACCAGGTATCCGTCTCAGTGAGACCCTTTTGGAGGATGTCTGTGTCAGCTGGAGAGTCCATTATAGCCCCTAGTTTGCAGTCGTCTGCAAAGTTGGTCAGCCATAGTCGTCCTGTGCTTCCCTGTACCTCTGAGAAGTATATGCCGAACAGGAGGGGTCCTAGGACTGCGCCCTGGGGAACATCACTTGTAACCGGTTTAGAGAAAGACCTAGCTCCCGCAACTGTCACCATGTCGATTTTGTCCATGAGCCAGTTGGCAACCCATCTTCTGACGTAGGGGTTTTTGTTCAGGCTGGTGAGCTTGTCTGTAATACCAGAATGAGGAATGGTGTCGAAGGCCTTGGCGAGGTCTAGGTAGGCTGTGTGTACCACCTTTCCCTTGTCTATAGCCTTGGTAACTGTCTCAAAGAAGTCCACCAGGTTTAGGAGGTATGATCTGCCCTTAAAGCCAAACTGGGTAGTGTCCAGTGTTTGGAGGTTCCCAGTGTCTCTGTTAATGAGTTCCACAATGATGCGTTCCAGTCTTGCAGACCAAGCTAGTCAGGCTTATAGGGCGATAGTTCCCGGGGTCTGTTGTGGCTCCACCTTTGTGGAGCGGAATAACTGTTGCTGTGCGCCACTCTATGGGTATGTAGCCTGTGAAGAGGCTGAGTTTGAACAGTGTGTTTAGGTGAGGGGTTAGTTCTTCTTTGAGCTTGTGTAGGATGCAGCCTGGTACACTGTCCGGTCCCATTGATGCTGAGTGTTTGGCTTTGGAGAGGGCTGTTTTAACCTGAGTGTCTGTAATTTCAGGGACTCTACATTCTTCTGGGATGGTTATGGGCCCTTTTGGGGGCAAGAGGGGGGTGAAGTTTGCGCTGAACCTCTCTGCCAGGATGTTGGTGATATCAGTCGGTTCAGTGTATTTTTTTGCCATTCTCCACTAACTCCGAGCAGATCCGAGCATTGCCACTTAGATTCTTGACATAGCTAAAGAATGCCTTGTGGTTATCTTTGGAGTCCTTGGCAATTTTTCTTTCAAAGCTCACATTGGATGATTTTGAGGGATCGTAGTTTCTTGCTGATACTGGTCAGGGATATCTTCCCTTTTTGGGATGTTACTCTTTTCTTTACTAGTTTCCTCCTCCTTGGTATAGCTTGTTTATGGCAGGAGTCCTCCAGACAGTTTTTTTTTTTCTTGGAGGAGTGAGTCTTGGTTTTGCTTGGGATGACACGATCCATGCATTCTTGTAGCTGCCCGTAGAATGTATTAAAGGATTTTGCAGGCTTGGACAGTGTTATCCTTCAGCATGGGGGCTTTGAAACTTTCCACGTCTGTCTTAAGTAACATGAAGTTGGCTTTTGAAAAGGTTTTCATGGTGGCTTTCTTGTCTGGGGGTGAGGATGGACTATGGATATCCAAAGTGATTTGTTTATGGTCAGATCTAACCAGCGAGGGGTTGACCTCTGGTGTGGAACACCAGTCGCCCCTGTTGGTGATGACCAGGTCCAGTATGTTGTCACCTCTGGTGTGTGTGTTGATCAGTTGAGCCACGGCGTTTGAGTTTCTAAATTCTAGGAAAAGTTGGGAAGGGAGTAAGTACTTGAGTAGTTAATGTTTGGGTAATTGAAATCACCCAATATTAGGGTGTTTGGTAGGACCTTTATGTTTCCCAGTGTTTCCAGAAATGTGGAATTGGGGTCCTGGGACATGGGTGATTTGAATTGCAGTTTTGCCCATTGTTAGTTGCGCGTGGATGATCTCTGAAGCATCGTGCTGTGCCACTAACCTGGAGGTGTGGGTATTGTTGATGAATATGGATACACCCTCGCCTTTTGTATTTCGGTTTGGGTTCTGTGGCCGAAATGTATGGTATGAGTTTTAGCCTGGTAGTGCTGGGGTGCTCTCTGGAGCCTTACACCAGGTTTCTGTTACTGTACATATATTGATTTTTCTCCATACTGAGGAGTGCCTCGAGTGTGTGCATTTTGAGGTTTAGACTTCTGGCATTGAGTAGCATTACCCTCCGTTTTTTGTTACTTGTCCTATTTACGGCGGTGGGTTTGTCTTTTGAGCCTTGCCTAAAAAAGGCTCTATGGGGGTGGCAAGAGACTTGGCAAGTATTCGAAAGCCTAAGGGTGACAGGTGCAAGCCATCTCTAGCGAAGCAGCATGGCTTGTCGAGCATGTCATCCCAGGCAGACATACACTGGATCCCCTTTGAATGACACCAGAAACTTCGCCAATTGTTGAAATCGAGAATTTTTTTTTATACCATGGTATAATTCTTGGTGAGGGCAGGATGCTGGTCAGGGTCATACAAGCCTGGGCTACATGATCAGAGAGCTCTTCCATCTCTCTCTTCATGTAGACCAGGTAGTAGGTGTACAGCTCAGGTCATTCACACTAATATGGCCAATGACAGAGTCATATTTGTACTTATTCCAGAGTGACCTGAGTGCTTGTGTTGTGGCGGATCCTGGCACCTAACAGGCAGCTTAACTGTAACCTTCTTTTTATTCAGCCTAGTGAGTGGGAGATCAGTGTGCCTGACTATAGAGTTACCTATTACTAGTATGTTGGGTATGTTATTTTGCCTTAAGGGCTGTGATTGCATGGCACACTGGTTTTGTCAAGTATGTGTTTCATGGTTTGTGTTGGGGGGGGGGGGGGGGGTGGAGGTTGCCAGGATGTTTGCGTTGGAGGTCTCTCTTGGTTTTGCATATTTTTATTTAGAGCCTCCGAGTATGTTTTCGTGTATTTGTGTTTTTTTTGCCGGTGCTGGTTTAATGGGTCTATGTAAGACTGGTGGTGTGATGCAAGTATTTCCCTTCTCCTCTTGACTGTCTGATCCAGTCTTTGGTTGGGAGAGCTTGTTTGGCTGTATAACTGCATCTCTCGCATGTATTAGTGTTTGGTGGTAGGAGGAGGGGGTTGTCTCTGTACATGAGGCAGTTGTAACATTGCCCAAATTCACCAGTTGGACTGAAGAGTACACCTGAAACTGCCCTTTGGATATGCCTGGATAGGTACAGGGAACTGTTTTACTGGATGGCTGGTAAGGTCGAATAGAGAGCCTTGTCCTTCTGTACAGTACAGGAGGGTCTAGTGCTAGGGTTTATAAGTGCTTGCTATAAGTTTTGAGCAAGTGCCAGGCTGAGAAATGAATGGCTTGAGTGCTTAAGTTGAAAGTTTGTCTAGCTCCAAGGGAAAAATTGAAGAGGAGACTATGGAGCCAGGAATAGTTTTTATGAATCCCATCTGCTGTTTGAACACTGGTCACGTAAACTATATTTGGGGCTTTTTCCCTCTACAACATCAGTGAGGCACTCTGATCCAAAATTTTGCTGAATACACAGGCTGCTGTTCAGACCTCTCTGAACATCTGTCTCTAGTTAATTCAGCATCACTGGCACACATTCATCCTGATGTTTGCTAGCCTTTTCACCTTTCTGTGCTGTTCTGCAGAACGAGAGAATTGATGGTGGCCACCAAGATGTTTATATAGATCAGTCTTGCAGTAATACTGGCTATTGGGACGTATGGGGCAGAATACAAAACATCAGGCCCCAATTTCCATAGCTTAACACCCTTTCTGCATCTTCTGGACAAATGGAAATTTGCTCCTCAGAGATGTCAGTGTGACTTGTGAAAAGCTTGCATGCACCCATGTTATCTGTTTTTTTTTTTTTTAGTTTCCACAGTTTGTTTTGCATGAACCACATGTTGCATCTGCAGCCTAGCATTGTTGGACTGCTGCAGAGGCAAGTAAAGATAAATACCCAACTCGCATGCGAAAAATATTTTGTCCTGTTTTTGTAGACTGCTGTGCCCCTTATGGGGAGGGGGTGACATAACTGGTTGTAACTGTAAGGTATATCCACACACACACACACACACACACACACACACACACACACACACACACACACACACACACACACAGGTCTTTCAATTTTGGCAAGGTGTTTTGGAGAGTGATATTCCAATAATGCATAGTGTTCTATGGTCCTACCCTCTTCATGGTGAGAAAAGTAGGTTGAAGGTTATGACCTTGTTAGTAACGTAGATGTGGTAGAACGATTTCTTAACCATAACTGTTGTAACTGATGCATGATGGCCAAAGGATAGTTCTTTGTCGACGAAGGTACCTTGATCTGTAATGTCTTTTAAGCAAATCCCAAGAAGGAAAGACATCCCTTATCAGTAAGAAACTAAGGTCCCTCATAAAATTATCCAAGACTAACTTCGAAAGAAAAATAGCCAAGGATTCGAAAAGGTAACCACAAAGCCGCCTTTACCTATGTCAAGAATCTAAGTGGCAACTCGCAGACATGCTCTGAGCTAGTGCAAAGTAGCACAAAATATACTGAACTTACTGATATTGCTAGCATCTTGGAAGATAGATTTAGTGTAAACTTCACCCCCTCTCACCCCCAAAAGAGCCCACAACAATACCGGAAAAGTGTAGTGTCCCGGAAATCACAGGCACACAGGTGAAAACAGCCCTTTCAAAAGCCAAAAGCACTGCGTCAATGGGGCCAGATGGTGTCCCAGGCTGCGTCTTGCACGAACTGCAGAACGAACTAACCCCCCACCTAAACACACTGTTCAACCACAGCCTCTCCACAGGCTACGTGCCCATAGAATGGCGCACAGCAAAGGTTATTCCGCTCCCCAAAGGAAGGGGCCACAACTGACCCTGGTAACTATCACCCCATAAGCCTGACTGGCCTGGTCTGCAAGGCTATGGAGCACATCATCATGGAACTCATTAACAAAAACATTGGGAACCTCCAAACACTTGACCCGACCCAGTTCTGCTTTAAGGGCAGATCATGCCTACTAAACCTGGTTGACTTCTTCGAGACAGAAACCAAGGCCATAGATGAGGGGAAGGTGGTTCACACAGCCTTCCTTGACCTCGCCAAGGTTTTTGAAACCATTCCCCACTCAGGAATTATAGAAAAACTCACCAGCCTGAATATAAACCCCTATGTCACGAGATGGGTTGTCAACTGGCTTAGACAGAACTCGCACAGTAAGAATAGCAGGCTCCAGGTCCGACTCTAAACCACTCACAAGTGTTGTCCCAAAAGGCTCGGTCCTGGGACCCCTACTGTTCAGCATATACTTCTCAGAAGTATAGGCAAAAACAGGAGGACTATGGCTAACCAAGTTCGCCGATGACTGCAAACTGGGAGCCATAATTGATTATCTGGCTGACATGGACATTCTCCAAAAGGGGCTTACTGAGATGGACACCTCGTGTCAAAGTCATGGTCTCAAGCTAAATGCCAAAAAATGTGTAGTCATCCCATTTGGGAAAAACAAAACACCCATGAATTACCACATAGGTGGCAGTCGTCTTAATACAGAAGAGGAGATAAGAGATCTGGGGACCCAGGTAGATGGTAATCTCTCCTTTGACAGTTATATTGCCAAAGTCGTTAGGAAATCCTTCTATGTAGCCCATCTCATTACTAAAGGGTTCACATCTAGAAATAGAGGATCTGAAGTAGGGACTTAATTTGTCAGCAACCTTTGGGTCTTGGATCTGACTTCGGATCCGAGCCGGCAACTTATTTTACAGCTTATGGATCCGAGCTCCTAGCTCCTCCCCTTACCCATAATCCCCTGCCAACCCTGATTGACCTCAGATCTAGTTTGCCGCTCTTAGAAGAGACAGCTGGATTGCAGAGCTCCTGGCGACTTTCAGATAAGTTTAGTCAAAAAACTTGTTAAATCAGAAAATCTTTCAGTTCTTAAATAGTGTGTGTGTTTAGGATCCCCTTTTGTTAATTTTATTCCTTTTTAGTGTATTTCCTCCCCTCGCTGGTTCGTAGAGTGTGTGTGTGTTGCTTGTGTTTTTGGGGCCTGGTGTGTTTGTGTAGTTTTCCTTTTCTTTGAAAAATGTCGGAGGCCCCAAAGCCCATTTTTTGTAAGTGCACCGAGTGTGGCCATAAGCTTTCACCGGCGGATGGCCACACTCGGTGTGTTCGGTGCCTTGGGGTTGAACACCTGTCCTCAAGGTGTTCCCATCTGCACAGCGTTCAACCCCAGGGCGCTGAAAGAGCGGAGGTCGAAGTTGGTTCTGGCGGGACTTTTGCCCCCGGATTCAGCTTTGGCCTCCGGTACTCCCGTGGCTCCTCCTCAGCCCATGGTGGTAGCTACTCCTGCCCCCCCCCCTTCCCCCGGCCGGGTCTCAAACTCCCACTAAGACGCCGGAGGAAAGGGAGGCCAGGAGGGAGAAAAGGAGGGAGAAGCACCACACGCGGTGGGCCGAGTCCTCCGCTTTGGGGGCCCCCCCCCCCCAAGCTGGCTTCCAGGTCCTCTCCTCCTCTGATCCGATCCCCTTGCTTTTCCCCGGGACCCGAGGAGGAAGAGACCCGATCTCAGTGGAGGTCATCGAGGCGGCATTTCCGGCCCGCCTCTGTGGCCTCATCGAGATCTACTTGGTCTTTCTGATGCAGACTTGGACCAGATGATAAGAAGGTTCATCCAGGCCCAGCTGCAGATGGGAGTGCTCTTGCCTCCCCCCCCCCCCTTTTGGGGGGGGAGCTCGGCACCTTTTTTTGCCCCGATAGCTCCTTCTCCGACCCACTTCCCGGGTTCGGAGTGCTCGGAGCCGGGCAGCGTTGGAGCCGGGGGTGGGTCGGCACCGACAGCACTGGGTACTTCGGATCCGATCCTGCCCTCTAGTCTGTCGGGTCCTTCGGATCCGACCTCTCAGAGCCATGGACCGAGCTTCGGATCAGAGGGATTCAGTGTGCCTTCGGCTCCGTCCAGGTCGGAGCACACGGGTCCTTCGGATCCGGTGGCCTCAGTGCCGGTTCTGATCCCTTCGTCGGATCCGAGTGGGAGCTGGCTTTCGGATTCCAGGGAGAGAGGCTCCCCCTCTGCCTTCGATGTAGTGGAGAGGACTCTGTTGAGAGCATCCGGACCCTCGGTCCTTGCATCGGCTCCACCCTGCACTCCCTCTCTGCTCGGCCAGGCTTCCATCACCCGGCCACAGGGACAGCCTGTTTAGATGTCACAGGTTGTTCCACTGGAACAGGATATTGCTGGTGAGATCTCCTTTGACAGTCCCCCTGAGGAAGTGCCTCGCAAGCATAAGTGTAAGAGGAGACACCTGGATTCCCCCGAGTCCTTAACAGAGGACACTGACTTGGATGAAGGGGAAGGCTCCCCAAGGTCACCCCCCGAGGATGTCTCCTTTGGAGACATCATGGAAATGCTCCAGATCAGGGGGGGGTGGTCTGCCCCCAAGGCTTCCTTCGATGAGTCCGTGTTCCTGGAAGTATTCGAAGCAGGCCCTTCTACTTCTTGGGTGTCCCCTCTGGCCGACCCCCTGGTGGACCTTATCACCACCAGGGCATGGAAGGAGCCGGACACTGTGGAGCCAGTCCCCAAACCCCCGGATAGGATTTTGAGTCCCCTTGCAGACCGGTTCCATTGGAGCAAGGGTCCCCCGTAGATGCCATGTTGATGGCAGCCAAGAAGAGGGAATTAGCTCAGGAGAGCCCCTCGGTCCATCCACCGAGCAAGGAATCCTGCTCGATGGATCACCTCGGGAAGTGGGTATTTAGTTCAGCGACCTTCTCGGTAAGGTCCCTTAACTACATGGCACATGTCATCAGGATGCAGCGAGATCTTATCAAAGAATACGCTGCTTCCCCCCCCCCCAGAGTCCATGTCGGCGGAGGACAAGCAGTTGTACTCCACTCGTATGGCCACTCTAAGATCTGTTTCAAATGCCTCTATGCTGCTTTTGTCCCACGCCACACCTGCTCCAGACAACCAGTCCTTCCGTGGCAGTGGAGGACAGGTAGGACGCCGCCCTAGAGGCAGAGGGGCCCCGAGAAATTTTGGGACCAGAGAAACCTTCTCTGATCGGCCCACGCAGCAGCCCTAAGGGGGTTGCTCGACTGTTCCATTCTGGAGGCATTTGGGGGGCGCTTCTCAAAGCACTTGGCGGCTTGGGAGTCCATTACGTCAGATCGCTGGGTGCTTCGTATCATATCCAGAGGTTACAAAATTCGACTGCACCATGTCCCCAGACTCAAAAACCTCCCCGATGTACCACCCAATCAGAGGGAGGCGGCAGCTGCAGAAATCCAGCAGCTGCTAGAAAAAAGAGCCATCCAGCCCATCCCCCCCAGATCAACTCCGATTAGCGTTTTACTCCAGGTTCTTTCTGGTGCCAAAAAAGACGGGGGACTTGAGACCGATTCTCGACCTTTCACTCTTGAACCTGTCAGTAACCAAAGAAAAATTCCGGATGGACACCCTTCAATCCATTCTTCCCCTCTTGCGGGAGAGCGACTGGATGTGCTCAATAGACCTCAAGGATGCGTACTACCACATTTTAATGGACAGATGGTCCAGGAGGTTCCTCCGCTTCTGGCTGGGAGCCAGTCACTATCAGTTCAGGGTCCTTCCCTTTGGTCTCACCACAGCCCCCAGGGTGTTTACCAAAGTGTTAGCAGTGATAGCGGCCCACCTGAGACTCCAGGGAATGCAGGTCTTCCCGTACCCGGACGACTGGCTCCTGTCCGCCCCAACAAGGCATCTACTCTGCGTAGCCAGAAATCACCTTCTCCACCTAGCTCCCCATCTAGGCATTACGATCAACCTGGACAAATCCTCCCTTGCTCCAACACAAGTGATAGATTTCATAGGAGCCAATATAGATACGAGAAGTCTGCGAGCGTTCCTCACTTCGGAGCGACTTCAAAACCTGAGACTTCATGTGTGGGCCATCCTCCAATTAAAAGCCCCACCGGCGGAATTGGTCCTGAGGGCTCTAGGCTCCATGGCAGCAGCAATAACTCTTCTTCCATACGCTCATCTGAATATGAGTGTGCTACAGTGGACTCTTCTAGTCCAATGGTCTTTTCAGTTTCTCCCCCTCAGCCATCCTATCTCACTCAGCAGGGCTTGCAGGAGGGCCGTCTTATGGTGGCTCCAGTCCCCTGACCTTCATACGGGACGACCCTTCTGCACTCCGCCTCCCCTCGCCACCGTGACCATGGACGCCTCTTGCCTCGGGTGGGGGGGGCATTGCTCAGGCAGAACGGTCCAAGGCACGTGGAACGACACAGAGACCTCCTTTCATATCAACGTTCTGGAGATGAGGGCGGTGCTGTTGGCATTGCAAGCACTTCAGAACCTTCTCCCCGTAGGAACTATTGCGATAGACGGACAACATGTCATTTGTCTGGTACATCAACAAACCGGGGGGAACCAAGTCCTACCCTCTCTGTCGAGAAGCCATGAGGGTGTGGGAATGGGCGATCTCCACCAACCGCTTCCTTATTGCAACGCACATTCCGGGACGGTCCAACATTCTGGTGGACAAGCTCAGCCGCACTATTCTTTCCCCTTACGAGTGGTGTCTCAATTCCCAGGTAGCGAAGCAGATTTTTGCCGAATGGGGGCAACCCTGCTGCGATCTTTATGCCACTCCCTCAAACACGAAATGCTCCAGCTTCTTCGCTCTGATTTCCCCCCCTCGTGGAAGCCCTAAGAGATGCTCTAGTGCATGCTTGGCCTCCCGGTCTACTTTATGCCTATCCTCCTCTACTCCTGATGCTGAAACTAATACAGAAAGCCTCTCGGTTGGGGAGCAGAATGATTCTCATTGCCCCATTCTGGCCTCGTCAAACTTGGTTCCCTTACCTGTGGTCTCATCTGGTGAATCCTCCCTGGATTCTGGATCCTCTTCCGGATCTAATATCCCATCCCTCAGGCCTACCGACCCCGAATCTGGACAACCTGAAGCTGACAGCTTGGCTGCTCCAGTTCCACTCTTAGTCAGGACTCCCAGCATCTCCTTACCAGTTAAAGCCATCTTGGTGGCAGCACATAAGCCTTCCACTAGAAAAGTCTATCGCAGTAAATGGAAGCGTTTCTCCATCTGGGCGGAACATCATAACATAGATCCCTTCACGGCTTAGTTGCCATCCGTCTTGGATTTCCTCACCGGACTTTTTCAAAGGGGAGCTAGCTGTTCTACGGTCATGGTTCAATTAGCAGCCATTTCTCATTACCATGTGGGACATGAGTCAGGTCCCTTGATGACTGCGAAATTATGTAAAACCTTCCTCAAGGGTACCTTCCTACTCAGGCCTCCTGTCAAGGAAGCAGTACCCCTTGGGATCTATCATTAGTCCTTCAAGCATCTACTGCTCCCCCCTTTGAACCAGCTGCCTCGGCCGAACTTAAATATCTTTCCTGGAAAACTCTGTTCCTTGTCGCCATGACTTTAGCGAAGAGAGTCTCCGAACTTCAGGCCCTTTGTGTGAAACCTCCCTACTTGATTTTTCATCAGGATAGTGTGTACCTCAGGACCAGTCCCTCCTTTCTTCCTAAGGTGGCCTCAGAAACCAATATCAATCAGTCCATTAACCTGCCAGTTTTCTTCCCTAAGTACCAGAATAAAGGAGAATACAAGCTGCATTCCTTAGACGTGCACAGACAACTGCGCTTGTATATTCATAGGACTGCTGGTCACAGACAATCAGATCAGTTGTTCATTTCCTTTGCCAAATTCAATCTGGGTAAAGCTAATTCTAAGGTCACCTTATCACGATGAATTTCACAGTGTATTCTTCTGGCCTATGAAACTTCGGGGAGGCCCGCACCTCAGGGAGTACGGACGCATTCTACTCGCTCCATATCTACTTCTGCTGCCTTTAGATCTAGGGTATCTTTGGATGATATTTGCTCTGCAGCCACTTGGGCCTCATCTCATACCTTTATCAATCATTATAAGCTGGATGTTGTTTCCAGAGGGAGAGCATCCTTTGGCTCCGCAGTGCTCCGGAACATCCTTCCATGATGGCCGCCCAAGATTCAGGTAGCTGGGGACTCTGTCCCAAAGGTTGCTGACAAATGAAGTCCCTACTTCAGATTAAGAAGTTATGTACTCACCATAACGTTCCATCTGAGTAGGTGGCTTCATTTGTCTGCAACCATCCCCCCCCTCCTTCCCCCTGGCCTTCAGAAGTCCATTCTCGTATGTCCTTTCCTGGTCCCTTTTGGGACACTTTGGTCTGACATTTGGTATAAGGGCAAACTTGATCTGAGGTCAGTCAGGGTTGGCAGGGGATTATGGGTAAGGGGAGGAGCTCTGATTCGAAGTCGGATCCAAGACCCAAAGGTTGCAGACAAATGAAGTCATCTACTCAGATGGAACGTTATGGTGAGTACATAACTTCTTATTATATAGTGCCCCTCTACTCATCAGACCCATCATAGAATACAATGCCCCACTTGGGATGTACCTCACAAGACACACCCAACAGCTGGAAAGACCATGAAAGTACCTCACCAAGAGGATTACTGGCTTCAAACATATGTCCTATGCAGCCTGGCTGTACTCAGTGGCATATCGCTTATTCATAGGTGATCTCTGCCTGACTTACAAAGCCATGTCCAACTCAGAATTGATGGACATGCTCCACCTAAAGAAATCCAAGTCACTGCAAGCCACTCGCTCTAGTGAGCTAAACCTCGTCACAGCAATAAATGGAACATGCTGGAGGAATAGATTCCTGTCAGAACTCCCCATGCCTTGGAACAAAATTCCTAACTACATTAGGCAGAGCCCCTCACTAACACTCTTCAAGAGAAACCTTGACGAGTGGATGGGCAACAGAAAATACACCCCTGGGATCACTTCATTGGCTGTTCTTGACAGAGGCTCAGTTAATCAATGGGGCAGGGAAAGCTGACACTCTGGCTAGGCTTTTAAATGCCCTCGGGCAGATAGCCTAGTACCTACATATGAACCTATGGATCTTAAGTAGGCTCTTGTTTATGTGGTGATCAGTAGGATGGGCTTGTTTCTCAAGGGCAACTACACTACATTTTTGGCAGTAAACTAAAGGCTCATACTGTAGGTGTTGGTTCTGGCAAACCACTCCTGGAAGGTATGATTGCCCATGGGAAGTCATTTGATTTCCCCTTTGACATGCCCCCAGCAAATTTGCGTAGTCACCTTTGACATCAAGTTTCATATTGAAGTAGAAGTGGAAGAGAAGGGATTCAAGACAAGAGCCCTGAAGAGCAGTACTGGTGGCATTCATTTAAGATGAAAAGGCTTCACCAACTCTGAGTGTGTTCAATTGGAAGGCCGGTCCAGCATTTGTCGTAGGGAATTTTCTTTAGATTAGTGAGTTTGTCAGTCATACCTCTCAACCTGGAAACATCAAAAATCTGGACAAGGCCCATGAAAAATAGGTACAAATCTGTACGCTGATTAACATACAATTTGCATACATAATTATGTAACCCCATCCACTCCAATGGAATTGTGGGATACCAACTTTCAAATGCAAACTGAAGAACAGACCACCAAAATACAGCACCAGAGTCCCCCTGCAGCCATTCCAATGTCCCATTACCTGGTTATTTTGCCCCATTTTCCATAAACACTAATGTGTGCATACTGCTTTAGTAATTCAATGATTTGGATTTTATTTTTACATTTTATAGCCCAATGCACAAACACCAGTAGAGATCTGCTAAACAAAGCAACACTGTCGCATAACGAAAACAGACTTGGCATTAAAACTTCTCTGCCCTTGAAACTCACATTCATCGAAACAACATTGAAACCCACAGACTACTAACTACATTTACATGCAGTTTCAAAACCCCTTTCTGCTTCTTACAGCATAGCTATGCAACACACAAGCAAAATGTCTATAAATCATGAGACCCTAGAATTGCATGAAAAGCTAGATGTGTAGCTTTGCACACTATGCAAGCTATCTATAAATTCCAAAAACAGTCTGTCACATTTTTAGACTCTTATAGTAAGCAGCTACAAGATCTATGTAATGTTCTAACTGGTCTTTGGGTGTACTTTTTCTGTACTGGGTAAAATTCAGATCCATTCTTAAACCTTCACTAATTCATTTATAAAGCAGACACTACTATTTTTCAATGGCTAACTATAGAATTTTAATTCTTCAGACTTTAAACCAAGCCATAAAAAGATTACTGTCATTCCTTACTATTATCCAAATGCTAGTCATTCAGCACATATTCACACCTCTTTGGGTAGCCCAACCAATATCAATCTAACATCGGGTTTACCTTGCTTTATTCTCCAGATCAGTAATTTTTCAACTCTAAGCTTTCCAGTCAAGCTTCAGTAGCAGAGTGCTTTATCCGTCCCACGTTTACCCGCTTGCGCTGCCTGCTGCTTGGAAAAAAATAAAACCTGTATTCCTGCACGGCGGCTCCAGCGAGTGATCGCAGCCAGCTTGGAAAAAAATAAAATGAGCAATTGAGCATTACTGCCATTAGTGTTGCTGCCCGGTTTTCTCGCTGCTGTATCCCCGCTCGCAGACAGCCGGAAATAATGACTTGAGCTCCTTGAGCTCAATTCCGACTGGCTGGTAGCCCTGACGGCGCTGACGTCATCGCACACGTGATGACATCAGCTCCGACAGCGCGATTTTTTAAAAAAATGTTAAAAATGAAGCAAAAAAAATCGGAAATGAAGGGGTGCCAATCGGGAATCGTGGCACCCCTTCATTTGGACCCCAAAACTCAGTAAATACAGAGTAATTCGGTATGGTTGGGAGGTATGTTGTCAGTGATGTCAGCATTAGTGAGGTCACATCAAAGTCTATAGATAGTATGGACTGAATGGCCTTTGTCAGTGACATCCATTACATTTGCAGAGAAGTTATCCATACTAAAGGAGACAGGATGTACCTTTTGCAAAGCTGAATTCATCACCTTTGCAGATTTGTAAGTCAGTTTTTTTGTTTGTGAGTGACCCAGAAATATGCCATGATTTTACAAATTATGCTTGTGAATCTAATAGGATAGTAGTTCACAGGATCTATGGCGAAGCCTCCCTTGTAGAATGGCAATGGGATGGCTGTTTTCCATAGATCGTATGCACCCCGTGGGGCGACTAAGATTAACCAGGTGTTGGAAGGGTTCAGCGGTGGTGTACTTTCTGTTGACTAAGCGACAGCCTGGTATATAGTCTGGTCCATGGAGCCACTGGTTTTAGACACAGTTTGTAGGATTTGGTCCATGGTGATTGAGAGAAGTGGAATTTATTGTTCAAGGTAAAGGAATATAGTAGTGTGGGAGTGGAATTTGAACTAAATTTGTCTGCTGGTATGTCAGCTGTTGGAATAAGAATAGGTAGTGCCTTTCAGTTGAAACTCAGTACAGTATTGGCTATTCTGATTTGAGTAGTAAGAAAAAAGGCATGTGATTATCACTGGAGTAAGTGGCTGTTCCACTTTAATCTTAGAAGTGTGCTTAAATTCTTTGCTGGTCTACTTAAAACTTTTGTTATGGTAAAGGTAGGAAGTTTTTTAAATGAAGTTAGTAGTTTTTACTCTCATAATTTGCTAATTTAGTGTCCAAATGAGGAATTTATTTTTGAATTCCCCATTATACTGATGCCAAATGAACCTGTAGTTGTCTGTATGGTGGTTTAAGTGGGCAGCTAAGTTAGAAATATATGTAGTGGCCTTAGTGACTGGCACAGTTTGGGGGGGTGTGCTTTAAGACAGGGATTTGAGGTTGGCTTTCAAGAAATCTCCAAAAATGATAGTTATTGGTAGGATCGTACTAGTTTTCTGAAAATGTTCAGTTTGGTGGTCTTTAATCAAGGAAGGGAGTAACATTAGTATGGATGTAGCCATTGCTAACCTTAAAACAATGTCAAGTACGTTGTCACCCCTGATGAGAATTTGGACTGTTTGAGGTATGGAGTTGATATTGATAAAATCAGACAGTGGGGCATATTTGTTTGATGTATGTGATTTTCCATTAATTGAAGAGCAGTTAATCACTCAGACTTAGTGTATTAGAATTAATAGGTATAGAGGTCAATGTTCAGGTTGTCTTGGCCATCAGGCTTAGTACTTGGAAGATATTCTATCTTTATAGTCAGTTTTGTAAAGAACATCATTGAAGTGATTGATCTAACATGTGACTGCCATTTTTAGGCTTTTCATAAAATCATGCTTTGCAGTCATTGCAAAGGTTGTAATTTCCCGTAATATAAAGTCTTTTTACTTATTTTTCTTCTTTCATGTTGAGACAACAGGGAGTGCTCACCATAAGCTAGCATTGATATCTTCACTGTGGTCTCTAGTTTGCACCAAGGGTTTAAACTCATGTCTTCCAAGTTAGGTCAGAAGTTTTCCAATCCAACTTAGCTTCACAAACAAGTTAAAAGAACATCCTGTAGAAGCCCATGAGTGCAAATTCTGAAATTGTGGCTGTGCAGCATTCCATATATGTGATCAAAGTCTTAACATAATTTTCATTTTTGCTACTTTCTGTAGGTAACTGTTTTGTTTTCCGAAGGTCAGTTATGTCTTGTTGTTAAACTGTGTATATGATATCAAAGCTGGCACCTTTTATTATATATAAAGTGCATTTGTACGGCTCGAGGGTTTTTCCCATACTCTCACTGCATGTTATACCTCTGACCTGGTTCTTGGCTGAAAAGTGTCTTTTTGGATCACTCCATTTACCCAGTTACCAATTAAATAAATAAAGCATCATTGATTCTTCAGCTGCTTGTCTTCTCAGACCGGAAGAGACTTGAGTATTTGGATTTCAAACGCGCGCCTGTACATCACATTTTTCCATTAAAATTATGTGCAGACATTTCACTGCAGCAGTCATAGCTTACTTCGCTTCAGCTTTTGCTTGAAACGTTACTTTACATGACATTTATGCATTCTGATTTTTTTTTTCATTGTAAGCTAGGTCTTTGTGCTGTGAGAACCTCTGGATGGGACATTCCATTTTACAGCCTAGCATGACACTTTATTATAGATCTAGGTGTACCAGTGTTTCCATTTTTGATTTTTTTTTTAGTTAATTCAGTCCAGAATACTGCTACAAGAACAATCTCATTACATTTATGAGATGCTCTGCAAGATCCCAAACATAGAGATGATCTGCATAATAGATGTAATTGTTTATGCAACAGGCACATAATTTCTTCCCATTTTCTGTAAGTATTCACAGTCTGAGTAAATATTCTTTGCAGGTTGATGCACGTATTTTGGAAGCACTCTTTTGGGTAGTGGGTAAAAAAATGTGTATTGTACTTCTTGATTTTCCTGCTGGATTAGTGTGAAAACTCCACTTTAGGAGTAATTAAAATGTGTGTACAGGACTGCAACTTCGCAGGAATAGTGGTATTTATATTTCAGTAGAGGTGTTTTTTTTTTTTTTTCACAAATGCTATACCGTTTTATGAATGATTAATTGGTAGTACTGCTGCCATGAATTTTCCAAGCTTAAGTTTTGTGTCACTTAACCACTAAGTAGATTTTGGGAAGCTTTATGCTAAAATACTCAAAATGGCCACATACTGTCATTATTTTAAGTCCAAGTTGACAGTGTTTTGTTGCAACAGTTAAACCATTGAGCTTTTAATGATTATTTCCCTTATCTGATACCCACCAATATTTTTCTAGTTTAAAATTAATTCTGCTTGCTTAATTTTTCTAGTTTGTAATTTTGCCAGCTATATCTTAATGCTTTGCCATTTCTCTCACATCTAAAATGTTTTATTTTGCATGTAGCAAGTGTTTCTTTGTCAAGGTTTTGGAGTTTTCATTACTTTTTATTTTACAGGAGATACCTAGAAAAGTGTTTTGAAACTGTCACATGGCACAGGAATTTCAGAAAATTGAAAAGGTAGAGATTGTTTCTAGTAAAGTTTGCTTCCTTACTTTTAAACTGACAGTAGTTACTGGAGATGAAGTAGTAAGTGGATATGCATTTTATGAAATAATAGTAACATAATTTGTCATAACTAGGCTTTTTCCTCATTCACTGGTGAAGTGGGAATCATCACGTCAT
Source organism: Protopterus annectens (assembly GCF_019279795.1). Lineage (NCBI taxonomy): Eukaryota > Metazoa > Chordata > Ceratodontiformes > Protopteridae > Protopterus > Protopterus annectens. The sequence continues at coordinate 339,178,248 of NC_056736.1, forward strand.
TACAGAAATCTATTTAAACCAAAACTGGTGTGGAGAATCACTTGTGGTGCAACTGTGCAAGCTGGAATTTTGCTTTCATTATATAAACCTTAAACCTACCATTGCTACAAACTGAGACTTTTTTTCTATTTTTAGGTGAAAGAGCACAGGCTGTTAAGAAGGAAGACCTAAGAGAACAAAGTGAAAAGGAACCACCAATCCTCTGTGAAACATTTTAGATAAAGAAGATAATAAGTGCTATCAGTTCCATAAAGACAGTCCAGCCTTTCATTTGATCACACCTAGTTGGACAGAGGAGCAGCTTGTAACATTTGTATATATAAAAACCGTCCAGTTTAGGGAGCGGGTTTGGCCTTCTGTGACTAGACATGGAATCAGATTCTCCACTCTGCTCAAATCTTCAAGATTCTGGCACATTTCCTGTGTTCCAGCATTAAACAAGCACAGTCAAATCAGGACTGCCCAGCTGCACTCCTATCACCAGCTTTTAAGAGACAGTAGTTTTCCACATTTTTTTAATGGAAATTGCTAAATTTGAGATTTTAATATTGATGTGATTTATTTTTAAATGAATAAAACATGTTGAATGGGGAATCTGTTCCTTGTTTAGTTAGTGTCCTGTAGTGAATAATGCTATCAGTTTGCATTTTCAGCTTTTGAGTCACCCATTTGGACAGCAGCAGCTCAGTGTAGAAGTAAAAACGGGGTTAAAGCTGCATTCTGAAACTTGCCTAAATTAACATTTAGTTAACAGTAGACAATGATATGCTGATATAGTCATGTATCGCCTAATTTCTTGGTCATTCTGTTCTTGTCCACATTTTTTTTTCCTCATATGGTATCTGTAAAGGAGTACCTAAGCAATTTCTCATGTTTAAGGATGGTGACTTCCCACTGTAGATAGTAGACAGCACCTGCTTAAAGGTCGGGCTTACTTTGCAACAGAGCTGGAATTGTGAGAAGCTGGCATTTTCAGAGATAGCATTGTTTGGTTGCAGTTTGGAATTTTTATAATCTCTCCTGTAATTTTCAAATCATTATAACAGCTTGCCCCTACTTTTTCTCTTCTTCTTGGTTGCAGGAGTAATACTTGCTTCTCTGTGTAGGCCAGAACACTTATTTGGGGGGAGAAGGTGTAAGAAATGTATTCTACCTGCTTGAAGGTCCATAAGAGGTCATTCTTAAGTTTCACTTGGATATCATTGCCTTCTGCTTTAGAAGAGCGGAGATCCTGAGTTTTACTATTTCTGGTGCCAGATGTCTTTGCAGCCCATGCTCTGGTTTTGTGATGCAGTAAAGAGTTTAATTATGTGCGCCATATCTCAGGATGGTAAAAACTCAGAAGTATAAGTAAACTTGAGTGGTAAACAACTGTATTGTTTATCTGTAATGTAAAGAGAAATCTTTGCAGTGCTTTACAATACAAGGAATAGTAAGGGTCCTTTATCAAGTCTGTGGCTTGGCATTCTTAACCTTTGTTTTTCATCCAACTTCTCACCTTTTTTTAATTTTTTAAGATGTTAGTGTGCTTGTATTAAAAGTCTTAAGCTGGATTATTTGCTAACAGCTGTAAAAGATCAGTTGAAAATGTTCCATTTGACATTAGATTCCAGGTAGCATTTTGTGTTTATTCCAACAGTATTGCTGCCGTTTCACATGAAGAGTTTCTTAAAAAAATGGTACATACTTTGAAAAATAAATAATTTTACAGGTTGAATGTAACATCTGCAGTGTAAAACTTTTACAAATATAACCAGTAAATAAAAAAATATGTATGTATGTGAAAGTGAGTGTAAAAATATCTATAAAATCATATATAAACACCTGAAATCAGAGCCTCTGCGCAAGAATAAAATACTTTAAATTAATGTGTTAAGACCTGGTGGTCTGTCAGCTGCAAGCTGCTTCTGTCATTCAGTTTCATGGCATTCAAGCAGAACATTGTAATTGCCTACGAAATCTTCCATACTCGGTCCAACACCAAAAAAAACCCTAAATTTTCTGAAACCAGCACAAGACAGAGTTCTTAGCAAGTGCATTGTATATATCTCTGATATGAGCACATGTTGGCTATCGAAAAGAGAGATGTAAACATTGCGCTTGCTAAGCACTCTGTCTTTTGATAGTTTTAAAAAAATTTATTTTTTGTTGGACCACGTAAGTATGGAAGGTTTTATGGGCAACTACAATGTTCTGCTTGAATGCCATGAGGCTGAGTGGCAGAAAAGGCTCACAGCTGACAGACCACCAGGTCTTAATGAACATATTATTTTAAAGTATTTTATCCTTGTGCTGAGGCTCTGATTTTAGATGTTTATGTTGGATTTTATGTACATTTTTACATGTGTGTGTATATATATATTTTTTTAATTTACTGGTCATATTTTGAAAAATGTATAGTGTATGGACGGTGCACAGAGCAGAAATGGCAAAGAGGGAGACTAAGAAGGAAAGGAACTACAAGGCAAATGACATCCTACATTTCTGAAGGAAAAAAGGTGCAGAGTTAGATGAGCTGGAAAGCATTGAAAAGGAGGAATACAATAGATCTTGTGTGCAACTTTACAGATATGACATTGCCTTACCTTGTTGCATGTTACGCTGATACAGAATCTCTAATAACCCAAATTCAGTGCTGACCTTTCTCTTTTTGTCTTCCCACCATCCCACTTTGTTGTACTCCTTAGTCCTGTTTTAAGGTACGTGGTAAAACCACTCTTTTTTTGCTTTGCCCTTCATTGCATATACTTTATATTTGGAAATGATAACCTCCCTGCAAGCCCAATTTTTGCTATACAACTTGAATGTTCCTTTTAGGATACTTGCCATGGAGATGTTTGACTTCGGTTATTTGCTGCTGTCATCTGCTGGGCCACATAAAAATACTTTTCATTTTGTGTGAAAGTTAGAGTGCTACAGGCAGAATTGCAAACCTTAACCTGTCTTCATGCATGTAAATTCTGTTGCCCCCACTCCTCTTCTTTCTCAGAAGTTTGGTTCATGGTTGACAGTTTTTCCAGTGTACTATAACCCCCAGTGTCGTACTGGTTGTCTGTCTTAAGTATGTTTGTAAACTTGGGATTACAAATTTCAGCACATAAGCCAACACACACTCAGCCGTTTGTCTCTAAAGTGTTAAATAGGCTTAATAAATGGAATTCTGGAACACATCTGTATGCTCTGCAACAGTAGTTACTTTTCAGACTGAATTGAAAAAGTTTCATAATCATGTTACTGCTGTCGGTCAGTGTGGTCTTTCTACTGGAGTTTCTGTAATTTGTCCGCAGCTGGAGATGCACAAGAGTTTTGCATACTGAAAAACAGCTAGTGCATTTTAAGGGAATAGGTCACTTGAAGGGGTAGGAACAGTGATTGAAATGTTTCTGATTTTAAAACTTATGTTTTGTAACTTTTCATTGGGTTTGGGGAGGAAGGCATTTGAGCTTAAATTACAAAAAAAAAAATCTGTATTTTTAAGTTAACTTAGCAGATCTGCACGTTGAGTTTTTATATTTTATCTGTGTAGCTTTTTCAAAGGCCGTTATAGAGCTTTTATAATCATTAAGGAATTGTTAAATGTTGAACTATATTCAGCCATTAAGTATGATGGGCACTATGTCAGCAGTAAGTAAAACGGCAAAATATTTAAATGGCATTATTAACAGTGTTAAGTGCTTATTTAGCTCAACAGAATGTATAGGTAATACAGTAACGATATTAAAAAATATATTTCCAATTGCTTTGTAGTTTTTAATGCCATTTTTTTTCCAAGTTCTGTGTCCCTATGTGAAGTGGATACTGTTAGGTCAAGCATTTGTGAAGATAAGATAATGTCCTCAAAGCAGTATACTGATATGACTATCCAGAATAGGATGCAAGTCCAGCGTTCTCTACTGTACAAGGGAAAGCATACAGCTGTTGTGGTGATAGCTAGGTGGGGTAGTAATTTGAGAAGATGAAAGTTGGGGGGGCACTTTTTTTCTTGATAGTTTTTTATACAGTATTTGCATTCCAGCCATAAACAAATCTTCATCTTTCAACTGCACCCGTTAGGGGTTGCTACAGCGGATCATTGGTCCACAGAATGAGTGGCAGAGTTTTATGGTGTCCAGTTGTCAGCCCGATGCCCAACCTTCAGAAGGCGCACATACCTAGGTCCAGTTTAGAATGTCCAATCCATCTGCAGCATGTCTTGGGAATGTGAGAGGAAAAATAGAGCACCCTTAGGAAACCCACACAAACACAGGGAGGACATGCAAACTTCGCACAGAAAGCAACTCAGCCGAGAATCAAACCAGAGAACCTCTTGCTGTGAGACAACAACACTAACCGCTGCATCACTCCACTGTACTGCCGCCTTCTAGCCATAAACAAATGATGCCACATTTTTTAGACAAGGACTCCTGGATTTGTCATGTTTATCTATAGTCTTCCTCTAGGCTTTTATGACTGTTTTGGGAATGTAGTTTAACAATCCTTCTTTGTCATTCTTCCCCTGTTCTTTTTAAGTTCATATGCATTGTAGAAGAGCTTGCGTTCATAAGTGTGTATAAATGTATCCATCCCTCTACCTCGTGTCATACATAACGTGCACAATAATGCTTCCCCTGCTTCTGATCCTTGACTTGCTAAAAATTGTATACTACTGTCATGATTTAAAATTCTTAATACAGTTTGTACTTTGAGAAAGTGCATTTAGTTATGCCCCTTATTCCTACACTGATGTTTCAGTTGTAAGTGAAATTTGGTGCGACTCATCATATTGATGGATAAATGTGATTTTAGTTGCGCTGATCATCTTTTGCTAGTTCCTAACCAATTGGACTAACATTTTTATTGAAAGATAGTGGATTGCTGTTATGGATAGTACAGCCATCAGCAGGCAGAGCTTTTTTGACTTGATGTGAATGGATGTCTAAATTGAGATTTGTTTTTGAAGTAGCTTGAATTAATGTTTTCATTTGTTATGTAGATTTCTGTTTTAAGCTCAATTTGCCGCATGCAGCAGTTTTGTTTCACACAGACAAATGTGGATCTGATAATACATTTTTTTTGTGACAGCAGAAATCTGGGATTTGTTGAGCTAAGATTACACTTGCATGTGAAATAATGGCCAACTGTTACATTCTAGTAGTTCCTTTTTTTCCATTATAGGGAAAAGTAATTGTGAAAAGCATCTTGTTTTAATGTTGTGTGATCACATTTACTTCGATTATCTGGCGTTTTGTTACTGTTATTTTCATAAATATGGAAACAGTGGTTTAGCTTAAATTTGCATTTGTTACTCTCTCTAAAAATGTTAAAAATTCTTTCACATAATTGGAAAATAGTTTGTAATTTTGGCAATCTCTTCGTAAGCCCTCCATTTATTTCCTTTCTTTGAATTCCAAGAGTTATGACTAGTCAGATGAATGCAGCCCATAAGACACCCGTGTTGCAAGAAGTTGTGATGTGTCAGGGTTTCAGAGTTGTGTGCTTTTTGTAATGTTAATGATTTTGTATTACACGCCTCACAGCACGAGGTTCTCTGGTTCGATCCCCTGCTGGGGTGCCTTCTGCGTGGAGTCTGCATGTCCTCCTTGTATTCGTGTGGGTTTCCTCCAGGTGCTCCAGTTTTCTCCCACATCCCAAAGACATGCTGTAGCTGGATTGGACACACTAAATTGGCCCTAGGCGTGAGTGCGTGCGTGTGCCTTCTGTGGAAGGTTGGGCAGGCAACTCGACACCATAAAACTCCACTGCCAATCATGAGCGGACAAGTGATCCACTGTGGCGACCCCTAACTGGGAAAAGCCGAAAGAATGATTTTGTATTACGCATGCGGACATGCACACTGTTTGTGTGGGTGTACTAGAGGCCTTTTCTATGTTTTGTGGCCTTACTGTTCTACATTGGAATGCGTGTGGGATCCTTCAGAGTGCTGTAGACAGGCGCTGTTAATCAGAATGTTGTCACTTCGGACTCTTGAAAGGAATGTTGTATAGATGGTAAGAAGATTCCTTCCACATTTAAAGTAACAATGTACATGTCCATTTTATCAGTCTTCTCCTCATGGATAGCGCTATGCCTTGTAGTGCAGTGGTATGCCATTGAAGTTTGGAGAGCAGCTTTGCCTTGCTTGATAAGGGAATTGCATCTGTTTGATGCTAGAGTTATTTTAAGACAGTGCCTTCTCTTTCAAGAATTCATGGTATCCATGTATTTCCACAGATGAGTCTGAATGTAGGTTAACGTCAACATATACAGCTGCATATTCGGACAAACTGAAAGTAGTATCATTTGCTATTTCTTTGCTGTCTATTTGTAGATCAGATCGTTGGCTGTAGACTGGGCTTGAGTCTTAAATCTGAGTACAATAGATAATTTGCTTGGTTTCCAGCTTGTATGTGCACTGTTCACTTTCGTGTTACCTGCCCTTGAATTTAGTCTTTGAAGGAGATAGGAAGTCTAAGAAAGCGGTGTTGATATATTTGGAGATGTTACACTTTTAAATTGCACACGTTATGATTAGTCCTCATCGAAAAATCAAAATGGACATGCATCACCTACTATGACTGAGCTTGTGGTCTTAAACCCCAAACTTTTGAAACATACATACTTTTACTGTGGTTCAGTGTTGGACTTCACTGATCTCTGTACTTCCCACTCCCCATCCCCCTCTTTATTTTTGCTAGATCTCTGCAATGCAAAATTTTACTACACTCTGAATTGATGTGGATATTTTGTACTCCCATGTTTACCCATGTGATACTTCTTTCAATTGAGATAGCCACACTTGTTCTTAAAATGAATGTTTAACACTAAGAATTGTACGCGTTTGGAATGGTCCCAGGTTACTCCTACTTTAGCTTTGTATAGTAGGTAAAGCCCATATTTTTATCCTGCCTCTAATAGAACAACAATGTTAAATTTTGTGGGACTTAATTTTGACCATTTTAGTATGCAGTGTTGACCATATCTATGTTGAATCCTGTTTCAGAGAAACTGCGCTTTCATTTCATCCATTTTTAAGTTGTTGTATCATGACCTATTTGTATGACTGCTTTAGTGGAGTCTGGAATTTACTCATGAATCAATACATTTGATGAGGGGAGAAAACTGCAGTCAGTAGTTCAGCGTTTTATATATTTCATTGTCCCTCTCCAGTGTTTGGCAATGTAGTCTAGCCTATCTGGACTTAACCAAGACCCTAGAGTTACTTTGGAGATTAGTAGCAGTATTTTCACAGTCCTTGTCTTCACAGTGCTTGGATGGCCTACAAAGCTTTGAGACCATTCAAGCTCGACAAAAATGCAGAAGCGGTGATGAATAATATATGACAACTGAACTGCGATTAGTTGTGTATAAAATGTGTGCAAGTTGATATTGGCTGCATTGTGCATGTTGCCAGAATCCTGTCCAGTTTTGATTCAATGCAGTTTGTTTGCCAAGATTTTTTTTTTATGTATAGCTAGGCTAGTACCCAGAAAGGGGAATAAGTGCTTTTAAAAGACACATTTTAAATTACTAATGTTTGTCAGATCGTTTGTATGTTCTGCAGCTGATGATTTAACAAAAATGCCTCTAGACATTACATGCTTGCACTAATTAGCCCCTGTTGGTATCTCTATTTATGCTGTCCCCCGATAATAAGGTGCAGTCTTTTGTGTTGCTGGTCAGCTGCTAGTTAAAAATTATAGGATTGTTGGCTAATGTAGATGATGTTTTAGAACTTGCATAATACATTTTTGATGTTTTAACACTGTTGGTCTGTTTTAGTTATATTACTGGAAGCTGCTTTTTAAACCATGAATGTGTTTCCTATGTTAGTTTTTTTTTATTCTTCTAGTAATATATAAATGCACTGAATTTGGTGAATTTGCAGATGGAACAATTGATAAATGCCTGTGTGGTTTTATGGGTTTTTATGCTGATGGAACACAGTAATCCAAAGAAAAACAAATCCTTTGATTATGAAGCTTCATCCAGTGACTGATGTAGCTTGTAGTTATGTCTGCATCATTTTAAGGTTGTCAGGGCTGTTAGCCTACCACCCTCACCCCCCAGGTGTTGTAGCCCAGAAAATTGTCTTAATTTAAATATTATAAAAAGAGAATATGGTCATCATATTGATCACTGTTGCAGTGGCATTGGCTATATCTTGGAAGTAACAGCCAGCCAGCTTCCAAGTTTCAGGATGCCAAGCCCTTCAGACCTTTACAGCTGACTAAGAACATGCTTCTCTGAGACTTTCGTGGATTGGCAGTCAGCTTGTGCTGTTTCTTGGCTGGGCAGATAAGTTCCTTTTGGGAAAACAACCTTCCATTTAATAATTTTGTTCATATTTATGTTTTACCTATTCAGGAAGGTTATTTTAAAGCTAGGAGATTGTGTTTTAATGGACTGTTTTGAGACTGTATTGTACTTTTAATCAGGAGTTCCCTTTTTCCTGTTAGTTTAAAAGTTGTTTAGAGTAACAGAAAAAATTTTCTGTGGAGAAATTGTGTTTATTTTACTTTGTGGGGCTGGCAACTTGTTTAAAAGTGCTTTTTGTGTGTTTGTCTGTGACTAAAGACTTGTTTTTTATCCCAGGATATTTAGGTTCATAGATTAGTACTAGGCTTAACTGCCCTTGTAAGCCATTTTTAAGCCTAGCCAATTATCCTTTGTGAGACTCAAACCCTGCACCTTGTGTTTGTAAGGCAAACACTTTAACCATTAGGCCACCCTCCCAAACCTATCTTTGGTTTAACCATGGGGACAGACTGTTGGCCCAATTGTTGCTTCTCCTGACAGCCACAAAAAGAGTAAGTTAAGCAAATAGCCTTTGCCATCACAGCAGGCAAGCTGTTTGTCTCTGCTGTAGGTGGGTTATTCTGCTGTGGCCATTAGTTGCACCTCAAACCACTCCTCTTTTACCCTGAATCTCTCTGGTGTAGCACCTACAGCTGCTGTGGACAGGGGTTAGCCACGTCCTCTGCGGCTGTTGGTGTCCCCTCAGTAGGCAAAAGAGAGCCACTCTTGTCAGCGTTTGGAGAAGAGAACAGAAGGTGTCCCTGTTATGTTAGAATGTTGTGCCCATACTTGGGGAAGCTGCTGCTGCTGCTTCTGTTAATAACCCTGATTATCCTCCTTTTTTCTGTCAAAAAGGAACAGAAAACTTTTATCTACACAAGTTTCCTTAGGAGTAGTTTACTGAGTCTGGTTCAGGATTTGATTCAAGATGTTGATCCTTCCTGTAAAGTAGTTTCTGGTAAAAAAAAAAAAAAAAAAAAAAAGATACCTCCTTTCGAAGAGATTCTGGCTTCTCAATCTGGACAGGAGGAGAATGAAGAGACAGATATAGGATTGTCTCCTCAGATTTCTGATTGAGAAGAGAGCTCAATATCTGACTTTTGCTGTGGGGGGAGCACATCCTCTGAGGCCATTTCTAGAATGTCAAGAAAGTACTGTGAGGTGCTACAGAAGGAATCTTCCAGACTTGCCACCCATTCCTCCATTTATGCCACCTTTGGAGGGTGTGTTATCGACTGTCAGCTACCCCTAAAAAGGCAAATAGGATGTATAAATTTCCTCAATCTTAAGTTTTTACACACTCTTCAAACATGGTCCAGCAGCTGTACCTTTAATTAATCCTTCTGATGCTAAACACTTGGTTAATTCTAATCCTGATGCTTTAAAGGCTGGGAAGTTTGATTGCTATAGAAAAAAAAGTGCATCCTTCTGCAGCTTTTATTTTCATAACTTTGAATCGTCAGGCTTATACATTAAGGGTTGTCGTGTCTAACTCTGAAAGTACAAGGAATGTTTTGTCTCCAGTTTCTTCTTATGAGGAAAAACTTGCTTTTAAGTTAATTACCTCCATTTTTCAAGTCATTAGTCATTGTATGCCACTAGTGTGTGCATACCTCTCAGCTGTCTAGATTTTCACAAAATGTCTGTTTTTGCATCATATTTGGTCTGTTCCTCATAACATTGGTGGTTTTCAAGCAAATCCTTGAGAACTGAGGTCAGTAAGTAGCATACATTTGAGTTTTTGACTTTATATCCTTCAGAAAATGAACATCAACACAAGTCCTGTTGTTCTAGCAACTTCATAAGTTTATAAGAGCAATATTTAAAATCTGCCTTTATTTGGGGGTCTTTGACCCCCCCCTCATTATTTTAGTTCTTTTTCCTGGTTTCTTGCAGTAAGAGGTTGAGAGGTATGGGTGTGTATTACTCTGCTGATACTTCTTCAAGGGTTATGGCCATTGGTGGTATTTTGAGGAGGTCTGCATGGCTTTGTTCTCCGAACCTCCTAGGTGGTGTTTAAAATGAGGTTTTAAGTTCTCCTTTGAATATAGATGTAGTTTTTGGTCCCGCTGCTGCAGAGGTGATCAGAAAATATGATGAAAGGGGAAACTTTTCTAAGGATTCTCTAACTCCCCATCCAGTTTTGGTAAGAAACAATTTAAATGATCTCAACCAAATGCAGGTAGTCATACATTTAAGAAATGGCACAGCAGTACCAGGAAGAATTCTTGAAACTCCTAAAACAGTCCAAAAAGTCATAATGATCGAGACTTTATCTCCACCACCACCACCCCACACACACACATACACACACACACTGGCAGCCCTTATTCTCTGGTTTTACAACATTTTGTGAGTTAATTTTGTATCCTTTTCATACTCTATCAAGGTTCATTTGTCTGCCATTTCAGCATGTCTGCAAACGGATCTTCCTCTTTCAATACATTTTCGTGTCAAAATGTTTTTGAAAGGGGTTTTGCAAAGGATGCCTACAAGAAAACCTGTAGTGCCTCTTTAGGATCTTATTTTTGTGTTAGATTAACACTTTCTCCATTTGAACCAGCTAACCTGGCTGACTTGTGGTTTTTAACGTGGAAAATAGTTTTACTGATTGCTCTGCTCTGACCTCCTGTAAGAAGGGTGTCTTGGATGCAGTCTGTTATAGCGAGTCAACTCTCATTTTCCATAGAGACAGGGTTTCTTTGTGAACTAAGAAATAACAGCCACAGACGAAAATAAAACCAATACATCTGAAGTAGGATATTCATTTGTCTGCAACCTGTGGGTTATGGATCCGATATCGGATCCGAACCGGCATGGTTTTCCAGCTATGGATCCAAGCTCTCAGCTCCTCCCCTCACCCATAATGCCCTGCTCTACCCTCATGACCCCAGATCTCGTTTGCCGCGCTGGTGACTGGATTTGCATTCATAGCTCTCAGCTAAGTGGTGATTTATTACCTGTTAAAACAGAAAATTTTAAGTTTTTTGTGTAATTCTGTGTGGAAGTTTAGGTTTCCCTCTTTGATAGTTTTATTTTGAGTTAAATTAAGTAATTTTTTTTCCCTCCCCTCGCTGTTGCGTAGAGTGTGTGTGTTGGGCCTGTGTGTCTTTTTGTTTTAAGTTACTTTAGTAGCTTTATAGATTATGGCTGATCAGCCTAAATCTATTTTTTCCAAATGCTCCGAGTGTGGCCATAAGCTCTCACCGGCTGATGGCCACACTCGGTGTGTTAAGTGTCTCGGGGTTGAACACCTCACATCTGGTTGTTCCATTTGTGCAGGGTTCAACCCCAGGGCACTGAGGGAGCGGAGGTCCAAGCTTGTCTTGGCGGGTCTTTTACCGCCAGACTCGGCTCCGGCCTCCGCTCCTTCGGGAACAACTGTGGCTACGGTTGTTCCCCCTGTGGCACCCCCTCCTGCTCCTGGGACTCAACCTCCCGCTTCTGGAGAGGAGAGGGATGCTAGTAAAAAGGACCGGAGGGAGAAGCACCACAAGCGGCGGGCCGAGACCTCTGTTTCGCTCCCGCCAGCCAAGCGAGCTTCTCCCCGGCTCCGTCGGTTCGGTCTCCTCCTTCTCGGCTCCGGTCCCCTGTGTGCTTTTCACCGGGTCCTGAGGAGGAGGAGACCCGATCTCCGTCGAGGCTATCGAGGAGGCACTCCAGGCCTACCTCGGTAGCCTCGTCGAGATCTACACATAGCCTTTCTGATGCTGATCTGGACCGGATGATGAGAAGGTTCATCCAGGCCCAGATGCAGATGGGAGTGCTCTTGCCTCCCCTCTGGGGAGCTCAACACCCTTTTAAGCCTATTGCTCCTTCTCCGACCCGCTATCCGGGTTCGGAGCAGCTGGAGCCGAGCAGCCGAGCCGGGGTGGGTCGGCACCGATAGTACTTGGTACTTCGGATCCGACCCTGCCCTCGAGTGCCGGACCCGACCTCGGAGCCTGGATCCGAGCCGGATCCGGGGATCAGTGCTCCTTCGGCGCCGTCTGTGTCGGAGCGTACTGTCCTTCGGATCCGAAGCTTAGGCGCCGGCTCCGTCCACTCGGATCCGAGGGAGCCGATTGTCGGATCCTTTGGTCGAGGTCGGCTCCCTTCGGCTTTTGATGTAGTGGAGAGGGCTCTGTTGAGGGTCTCCGGACCCCAGGCACTTGTTCGGCTCCGCCCCGCTCCCTCTGCACTGGGCCAGGCTTCCACCATCCGGCCCCTGGGACAGCCCGTTTCTGTGCCCCAAGTTGCTCCTATGGAGCAAATTGCTGCTTGCGAGGACTCCTCTGACAGCCCCCAGAGGAGGTCCCTCGCAAGCATACGTCAAAAGGAGGCACATTGACTCCCGAGACTCTCACAGAAGACACGGACTTGGAGGAAGGGGAAGGCTCCCCACGGTCACCCCCAGAGGATGTCTCCTTTGGAGACATCATGGAAATGCTCCGTATAAGGGGGGGGTGGTCTGCCCCCAAGTCTTCCTCGGACGAGTCCGTGTTCTTGGAGGCATTTGAAACGGGCCCGTCTACCTCTTGGGTGTCCCCTGCCGACCCCTGGTGGACCTTATTACCACCAGGGCGTGGAAGGAACCGGACACCGTGGAGCCAATTCCCAAAAGACCGGATAGGATCCTTAGTCCGCCATCCGACCGGGCCCATTGGAGTAAGGGGCCTCCGGTAGATGCCATGTTGACGGGCGCCACAAAGAGGGAACTGGCTCAGGAGAGTCCCTCAGTCCACCCACCGAGCAAGGAGTCTCGGATGATGGACCGCTTGGGGAAGCGGATGTTCAGTTCGGCGACCTTCTCGGTAAGGGCTGAACTATTTGGCACATGTCATTAGGATGCAGCGAGATCTTATTAAGGAATATGCTGCATCCCCCCCTGAGTCCATTTCGGAGGAGGACAGAGTTCTGCACTACACCCGTATGGCCACTCTTAGGTCAGTTACAAATACTTATATGCGGCTACTCTCCCATGCAACGGAAGGCGCCGCTAGAGCTGCGGGGACAGGACTGGTCACTAGACGTCAGGCCTGGCTCCGTCACTGCGATTTTTCTGAGCCCTTCAAAGCGTCGTTTGACGCCCCTTTGATGGTTCTGCTCTGTTTGGCAAGACCGTCATGAGACGTTGACCCAGAGCGAAAAGGTCGGGAAGCCGTTGTCTGCAGTCGGGATCCGTTTCTCTGCACCCCAGAGGCCCTATTCTAGGAACCAAAAGGGTCAGAAGAAGATGTGGTTCCGGAAGTCGCAGCAGTCCCAGCCTGCTCCGGACAATCAGTCCTTCCGTGGCAGAGGAGGACAGGGAGGACGCCGCCCTAGAGGCAGAGGGGCTCCCAGAAACTTCGGGTCCAGGGAACCTTTCTCTGAACGGCCCGCGCAGCAACCCTGAGGGTTGCCCGACTGCTCTACTCTGGAGGCAGTCGGGGACGTTTTTCGGGACACCTAGCGGCATGGGAGTCCATAACATCGGACCGCTGGGTTCTCCAAATCATATCCAGGGGATATCGCATTCCTTTCCTTCACCTTCCAAAGTTGAAGTCCCTCCCAGACGCCCCACCCGGTCAACGGGAGGCCGCTTTGGCAGAAATTGGCCATCTGCTAAAGAAAAGAGCCATCCAGCCCGTTCCCCAGACCAGATCGGATCAGGGTTCTACTCCAGATTCTTTTTAGTGCCAAAAGACGGGGAACTAAGACCAATCCTAGACCTCTCTCTCTTGAATCTGGCAGTCCCCAAAGAAAAATTCAATGGTCACTCTGCAATCTATTCTCCCCTTCTGGGAGAAAATCACTGGATGTGCTCGATAGACCTCAAGGACGCGTACTACCACATCCTGATGGACAGGCGCTCAGGAGGTTTCTCCGCTTCGGCTGGGAGCCAGTCACTACCAGTTCCGGGTCCTTCCCTTTGGTCTCACCACAGCCCCCAGGGTGTTCACCAAAGTATTAGCAGTGGTAGCGGCCCACCTGAGGCTTCAGGGGGTGCAGGTCTTTCCCTACCTGGACGACTGGCTCCTTACCGCCCCAACAAGGCATCTACTTCTATTGGCGCGAGACTCCTTTCTCCATCTTGCTCCCTTTCTGGGCATCACAATAAATACAAAGAAATCCAACCTGGTGCCCACACAGCTCTTAGATTTTATAGGGGCCAGGCTAGACACAAGGAGTTTACGAGCCTTCCTCACTGCGGACAGAGTTCTAAATCTGCAGCTCCAGGTGCGGGCCATTCTCCATTCAAGTTCTGTTCCAGCGGAGTTGGTCCTGAGGGCTCTAGGGTCCATGGCATCGGCTATAGCACTTCTTCCTCTTGCCAGGCTCAATATGCGCATTCTACAGTGGACGCTCTTAGTACAGTGGTCATACCTTGCTCTCCCATGCATCATCCCATAGCGATCAGCAAGGCTTGCAAGCGGTCCCTCTTGTGGTGGCTCCACTCCCGGATCTCCACAAAGGCCGCCCATTTTGTGCTTCTCCCCTCTCGCCACGGTGACCACGGACACCTCCGCCTCGGGTGGGGGCACTTTATGGCCAGACCGTCCAAGGCACGTGGAGCGATTCAGAGACCTTACTGCATATCAATGTTCTAGAGATGAGAGCAGTGCTCTTAGCGTTGCTAGCACTTCAGGACTTTCTTCCCTTGGGAACAATTGCGATTCAATCGGACAACATGTCTGTTGTCTGGTACATCAACAAGCAAGGGGAACAAGGTCTTACCCTCTTTGTCGAGAGGCCATGAGAGTTTGGGAATGGGCAATCTCCACCAATCGCTTTCTAATAGCAACGCACATTCCGGTCGGTCCAACATCCTAGCGGACAAGCTCAGTCGCACCATTCTGACCCCTTACGAGTGGTCTCTCAATTGTCAAGTAGCAGAACGCATATTCGCACGGTGGGGAACCCCTTCATGCGATCTTTTTGCTTCTCCCTCAAACACCAAGTGCGACAGTTTTTCGCTCTAATACCTCCTCCCGGAGGTACCCCAAGAGACGCTCTGGTGCATGCTTGGCCACCCGGTCTTCTGTATGCCTATCCACCCTTGCCTCTGATGCTCCAAGTTCTTCAGAAAGCCTCTCGGTGGGTTGCAGAATGATCCTCATTGCGTCACTCTGGCCTCGACAGATCTGGTTCCCCTTCCTAAGGTCTCACCCGGTGAATCCTCCTTGGATTCTGGATCCCATTCGGATCTGATATCCCATCCATCCTGCATTCCTCCTCCGAATCTGGACAACCTGAAGCTGACCGCTTGGCTGCTCCAGTTCCACTCTTGATAAGGACTCCGGTATTTCTTCACCGGTAAAGGCCATTTTGGTGACGGCTAATAAACCATCCACTAGAGAGTGTTACTGCAGCAAATGGAAACGCTTCTCTTTGTGGGCGGAGCGGCAAGGCCTGAATCCCTTCACGGTTCCTCTCCCTTTAGTGCTTGACTTTCTAACCACTCTCTTTAACGATGGTGCCAGCAGTTCCACAGTCAAAGTACAACTGGCGGCAATTTCTCACTATCACATTGGTCATGACTCTAATCCTCTTATGTCAGCCAAATTGTGTAAAATTTTTCTTAAAGGTACTTTTCTTCTCAGGCCCCCTATAAAACAAGCAGTTCCTCCTTGGGACCTTTCTCTGGTCCTACAGGCCTTGACCGCCTCCTTTCGAGCCAGCGGCTACGGTGGATCTCAAATTCTTGTCCTACAAGACAGCCTTTTTGGTAGCCATTACATCAGCCAAGAGAGTTTCTGAACTTCAAGCATTATCAGCTAAACCTCCTTACTTGGTATTTCATCCGGACCGTGTCTCCCTCAGGACCAACCCGTCCTTTCTTCCTAAAATCGCTTCTGAAGCAAACATCAATCAATCCATTAACCTCCCTGTTTTCTTCCCTAAATATGAAAACAAAGGTGAATATAAGCTACATTCACTAGATGTTCACAGGCAACTTAGATTTTATCTGAACAGGACAGCTGGTCATAGGCAATCCGACCAGCTGTTTATTTCCTTTGCAAAATTCAATTTGGGCAAGCCAATCTCTAAAGTTTCTCTGTCCCGCTGGATTTCACAGTGCATTTTATTGGCTTATCAAGCTTCAGGAAGGCCCGCACCGGAGGGTGTTCATGCCCATTCAACCCGGTCAGTATCTACCTCGGCAGCCTTCAAGGCTAGGATTCCTCTAGATGATATTTGTGCAGCAGCCACGTGGGCTTCATCTCATACGCTTATTTCCCACTATAAGTTGGATCTTGCATCTAGGGGTAGAGCATCCTTTGGCTCAGCGGTGCTCGGAATATCCTTCCATGATGGCCCAAGATTCAGGTAGCTGGGGACTCTGTCCCACAGGTTGCAGACAAATGAATATCCTACTTCAGATTTAGAAGTTATGTACTCACCATAACGTTCCATCTGAGTAGGTGTATTCATTTGTCTGCAACCATCCCGCCCTCCTATCCCCCTGGCCTTTCAGTTTCCTGCATATGGTGTGTTACCCTTTTTAGGGTATTGTTGCTTTGGCAAACTCGATCTGAGGTCATGAGGGTAGAGCAGGGCATTATGGGTGAGGGGAGGAGCTGAGAGCTTGGATCCATAGCTGGAAAACCATGCCGGTTCGGATCCGATATCGGATCCATAACCCACAGGTTGCAGACAAATGAATACACCTACTCAGATGGAACGTTATGGTGAGTACATAACTTCTAATTTTCCTCTTGCACCTTGGCTAAAGCAGCTTCAAGGAGTAAAAAACAGTATATATGCTGTCAGTATATAATCAAACACACTAAATTTTTACAAGTATAATTAACACAGTTAATAAGGTACTTCAAATTGCATTCATTGTTTAACCCCTCCAGGTACCAAAGTATTGTACTTTAGGATATACAGTGCTTTCTTATACAGCAGTTTATCTTTAAGGTTAGTATGTTTACCCAGTTTCATCACCACTTATTCCAAAACATACCCTTTTAACAAAGTTAAGTTACCCTGATATAATTTAAACTGCATAGCCAGATGGCTTTCCAAGCGTCCCTTTTTAATATCCCTAATATGCACTTGAAACCTTCTCTTAAAAGCCCTCTGGCTTTCCCCCACAAAAAATAAATTGTATGGACACTTAAAAAAACATAAATTATTCCTGCAATATTGCAAGTGAATTCCTTAGTAAGATTAAATTTAATGTTGATCTTGGCAAAACAATTTAGAAATTGATTACATATTGAACATTTACCACACTGAAAAGTACCTTTTTAAAGAAAGTTATTTAGAAAAAACACAAACTGGAAAAATAAAATTACTGTGGACTACCATATCAGCCAAACTATGACTTCTCTTGTAAGAAACACAGGCTTTTCCCGGTTAGGGGTCGCTGCAGCGGAACTCCGGTCCGCTAATGATTACACCCATTCACGCACGTCTCCATGCAGAAAACGCTCTAGCTGAGAATCGAACCAGACAGCGTCTTACTGTGAGGCGACAACACTACCACAGCACCACCACCTCAAATTAGACAATTCCCTGTTCTTAAAATTGGCCAATATCTCAAAAGTCCAACAACGTGCTCACTAAGAACATAAGTGGTAACAAAATATCTCTCTTCTTACTATTACCACTATATACTTCTTTCAGTACCTTGAGAGAGTTATGTCTGATAGATGCAAAGATATCAATTTTACAAGCATCATAACCAGAAAAATATTTTTTTCTTCATTTGACATTTGTTACCTTTTACATCAAAAATAGCATCAGTATTACTATATTTCCCTATAACTTTACAAAGAGAATCCAAAATCCTGTCTGTTATAACCCCTTTCTCCATTTGAACCAGCTAACCTGGGTGACTTGAGGTTTTTAACATGGAAAATTGTTTCAGTGATAGCTCTGACCCCTGCACGAAGGGTATACTAGTTGCAGTCTCTTACAGCGAGTCCACATGATTTAATTTTCCATCGGGACAGGGTTTCTTGTCATAGGAGATTACTAGGCTATTGACCCAAAGGTTATTTTAAACCTAGCTGTTTCAATGCACAGTAATCTTGCCTTTGACCATCACGTGTCTACAGTGGTGTGGAAACCATTCTGTGCTGCACAATTTATAAGCAAAGGTATGCTATACAAGTCCAAGGGAAGTCATTGTTTCTCTGTATTCGGCATTCATCAGACCTATCATTGTTTGCCCCCTTTGGTATTCGCCTAACCAGGCATATCCAACAGTTGGAACATCCACAGAGGTTCCTCACTAAAAGACTACAGGGCGTAAGTAAGTTGTCCTATGAAGAGAGTCTCAAGGCCCTATCCATGCATTCTGCCTCATACAGGCCTTTGAGGGGAGATCTATACCTGGCATACAGGTTATCATCAAACCCCACTCTGATGGACCTCCTGCATATCCACGAAACAGCACCAGAATTACCCTTTCTGAAGACTTAAGCCTTGTCTGTGATATAAATAGGACCTGCTGGACAGAGAGGTTATGTATCCCAGAGATGTACATCACAAACTCGTATGTCATCCAGTGGATAGCCAACTGGCTCACAGACAGGACCCAGGAAGTTAGAATTGGGGAGGCCACCTCTACAAAGAGGCTAGTCACACGTGGAGTGCCTCAGGGTTCAGTTCTTGGACCGCACCTTTTTGGCATTTACTTCTCAGAAGTCAAGACTAATGTCAGTGGTCTCCAGCTGACTAAATTTGCAGATGACTGCAAATTAGGAGCGGTCATTGAATCTCACACTGACACAAATGTTCTCTAGGAGGGGCTGACTCAAATAACTGGTGTCAAGTGTCATGGACAAAAACTAAATGCCAAGAAATGCATAATAGTATCCTTTGGGAAGTCATCCATCCCTGGTAAACTGTCATATTGACAACACAACCCTTACAGTACAGCTGACCCTGTAATCAGGGACTTGGGGACACACACAGTAATCTAGCCTTTGATCATCATATGTCTACAGTGGTGAGGAAATCATTCTATGTTGTGCAACTTATAAACAAAGGCATGGTTTCGAAGTCCAAGAAATCATTGTTCTACTGTATTCGCCATTCATCAGACCTATCATTGAGTACAATGCCCCCTTTGGTATGTACCTAACTGGGCATGTCGAACAACTGGAACATCAAAAGTGGTTCCTTACTAAAAGAATACGCAAGTAATCTGTCCTATGCAGACCACCTCAAGGCCTTATTTCCCTGTATTCTGTCTCCTGCAGGCTTTTGAGGGGAGATCTGTGCCTGGCATACAGGGCATTGTCGGACCCCACTGATGGACCTCTTGCAAATTCACAAAACACAGTACCAGAATTACCCATTCTAAAAACTTAAACATTGCCTGTGATATAAATAGAACCTGCTGGAGAGAGATAGGTATGTATCCCAGAGACTACTCCGTCTATGGAACAAGCCCCCCCCCCATCCATGTGAAGCAGAGTTCCTCCCTAATTCAATTCAAGTGCAACTTGGACAGTTGGATGGGAAAACGGAAATTCATCCCTGGTTTGGCACGTATGTCTCTGATGCAAACAGGTTACCTGTAAATGGTTTTGCTGAAATTTATCAAGGGTATCAGAGCTGGTCAGAAATTTGGTATGCATGACTAGGCTTAAAAAGACCCTTGTGGCCGTTAGCCTAGTAAACACCTATGAACTACCCCATCTATGGAACAGCCTCCCCATCCATATGCAAAGCAGAGTTCCTCCCTAACCCAGTTCAAGTGCAACTTGGACAGTTGTATGGACAACAGAAAATTCATCCCTGGATTGGCACCTGTATCTCTAATGGACGTGGGTAACCTGTAAATGGTTCATCTCCCAGGCCCATGCTTACACTTATCAAGGGTATTAAAACTTGTCAGAGATTTGGGATGAATGGCTTGGCTTGAAAAGGCCCTTGTGGTCGTTAGCCTAGTAAACACCTGTGAACCTATGTGCTTACTACTTTACTTCTACAATGATTATTTGGATTTCATTTAAAACTGTTATTTTAAATTTTTAAAGCACAAACACTGATGGACATCTGCTAAATAAAGCAATACAGTTTTACAGTGGAACAGACTAAGCATTAAAATGTCTGTGCTCTTAAAACTCTCAATCTGAAGTAGGCAGACTTCATTCGTCTGCAACCTGTGGGTATCGGATCCGACCTCTGATCCGAGCCGGCAATTCAAAAGCTTAGGCTCCGAGCTCCTAGCTCCTCCCTCTTACCCATAACCCCTTGCCAAGCCCTGACTGACCTCAGATTTCGTTTGCCGCTTTTCAAGTAGCTACGGAATTCCAGAGCTCCTGGCGTTGGTGAAAGATAAGAGATAGTTTTTGACTAAAAAAGTTTTCAAATTCTTTAATTTCTTTCTTGTTTCAGATAGTTTAGTGTGTGTTTAGGCTTTCCTCTCTCTTTTTGTTTAATTTTATCGGGTGTTGCGTAGTGTTTGTGTGTGTTGTGTGTTAGGCCTTAGGGTTACTATGTCGGAAGGCCATAAGGCTGTGTTTGCAAAATGTGCAGTGTGGCCATAAGCTATCCCCAGCAGATGGCCACACTCGCAAGAATCTTGGGGTTGAACACCTGCCATCTGGCTGTACCATTTGTGCAGGGTTCAACCCCGGCTTTGAGGAACGGAGGTCGAAGTTGGTGCTGGCGGGTCTTTTACCCCAGATACCGCCGCCTCTGCCCCTTCCACTCAGCAACCTGTTGCTGTGAGTTCTCCCCCTCCGGCTGGGACTCAACCTCCCTCAAAGTTGCCGGAGGGGAAGGATTCTTCTAAGGAAAGACAGAAGGAGAGGCACAGGAGAAGCACCACAAGAGGAGAGCCGAAACTTCCAGTTCGGCTCCTCCGCCTGCGGGCCTCCCTGTGCCTTCTAGCTTTCCTCCTCCTCGGCTCCACTCCCCTCGGTTCTCTCCTGGACCCGAGGAGGAGGAGGCTAGCCCTTCCAGGAGGTCACCGAGGCGGCTCTCTAGGTCCGCTTCGGTGGCCTCCTCTAGATC
The DNA here is from genome assembly GCF_019279795.1 of Protopterus annectens. NCBI lineage: Eukaryota > Metazoa > Chordata > Ceratodontiformes > Protopteridae > Protopterus > Protopterus annectens. The sequence goes on from NC_056736.1 coordinate 339,199,464, forward strand.
AACCTTTTCTATGAGCGAAGCTGATATGGACCGGATGATGAGGAAAATTCATCCAGGCCCAAATGCAAATGGGAGTGCTCCTAGCCCCCCCCCATCCGGGAGGGGCTTCGACCCCTTTTTTCGCCCCCTTAGCTCCTTCTCCGACCCATACCACGGGTTCGGAGCTATCGGCGCCGTGCAGATTTGGATCCGGGGGTGGGTCGGATCCGATAGGTCGGCGCACCTCGGATCCGTCCCATCCCTTGAGTGCTTCGGGTACTTCGGACCCGACCACTCGGAGCCGAGGGCCGAGCCTCGGATCCGAGGGAGCTGGTGTGTCTTCGGCTCCGTCCAGGTCGGAGCACACTGGTCTCTCGGATCCGACGGTTTCGGCTCCGACTCCGATCCGTACGTCGGATCCGAGTGGGGGTCGGCTCTCGGGCTTAGAGAAGCTGGCTCCCCCTCGGCTTTCAACGTTATGGAAAGGGCACTGTCGAGGACATCCGGACCCCCGGTCCCTGCCACGGCTCCATCCCGCACTCCATTGCAGTTGGGCCAGGCCCCCACCAGCCGGTCCCAGGGACAGCCCGCCTTGATGTCCCAAGTGGTTCCCTTGGAATATCCAACTGCTGAAGAGTACTCCTCGGACAGCCCCCCGATGAAGTACCTCGGAAGCGTAAGTGCAAGAGGAGGCACATGGACTCCCCTGAGTCCGTCACTGAAGACACGGACTTGGATGAAGGGGAAGGCTCCCCTAGGTCACCCCCTGAGGACGTCTCATTTGGAGACATCATGGAGATGTTAAGGATCAGGGGGGGGTGGTCTGCCCCTAAGGCTTCTTCGGACGAGTCTGTGTTCTTGGAGGCATTCGAGGCGGGCCCTTCTACCTCTTGGGTGTCCCCTCCTGCTGACCCCCTGGTGGATCTTATATCCATCAGGGCGTGGAAGGATCCGGACACCATTGAGCCTATCCCTAAGCGCCCGGACCGCATTCTTTCTCCTCCATCAGACCCACCCACTGGAGTAAGGGTCCCCCAGTAGATGCCATGATGATGGCTGCAGCCACGAAGAGGGAATTGGCCCAGGAGAGTCCCTCCGCATCCTCCGGGCAAGGAGTCCCGCTCGATGGATCGCATTGGGAAGCGAGTTTTTAGTTCAGCGACCTTCTCCTTGAGCGCTGAACTACATGGCACATGTCATTAGGATGCAGCGGGATCTGATTAAAGAATACGCTGCATCTCCCCCGGAGTCCATCTCGAGTGAGGACAAACAGGTTTACTCCACCCGAATGGCCACTCTCAGATCAGTTTCCAATACATCTATGCGGCTGCTGTCTCATGCTACTGAGGGAGCCGCTAGAGCCAGCGGAGCAGGCCTAGTCATGAGGCGACAGGCCTGGCTCCGCCATTGTGATTTTGCAGAGCCCTTCAAGGCGACCTTCGCGAATGCCCCCTTCGATGGTTCTGCCTTGTTTGGCAAGACTGTTCGCGAGACATTAGTCCAGAGCGAAAAGGACGGGAAGACGCTGTCTGCCGTCGGAGTCCGCTTCTCAGCTCCCCAGAGGTCCTTCTCTAAGAACCAAAAGGGACAGAAGAAGATGTGGTTCCGGAAGTCGCAGCAGTCCCAACCTGCTCCGGATAACCAGTCTTTCCGTGGCAGAGGAGGACGGGGAGGTCATCGTGCCAGAGGCAGGGGGGCTCCTGGCAACTTTGGGTCCAGAGAACCCTTCTCTGAGAGACCCACGCAGCAGCCCTGAAGGGTTGCCCGGCTGTCCGTCTCTGGAGGCAGTCGGGGGGCGGTTTTCGATGCACCTGACTTCTTGGGAGTCCATAACAACAGACAGTTGGGTGCTTCGAGTTGTATCCAGAGGATATTCAATACCCCTATTCAAGATTCCCAAATCTCGCAGCCTTGCAGATGTTCCACCCGACCAATAGGAGGCGGCAGCTATCGAAATCGAGCAGCTGCTAGGAAAAAGAGCCATCCAGCGCGTCCCCCCAGATCAAACCGGATTAGGGTTTTACTCCAGGTTCTTTTTGGTGCCAAAGAAGACAGGGGACTTAAGACCAATCTTAGACCTTTCCCAGTTGAACCTGTCAGTAACCAAGCAAAAGTTCCGGATGGTCACCCTGCAATCTATACTCCCCCTCTTGAGGGAGAACGACTGGATGTGTTCCATAGACCTCAAGGATGCGTACTACCACATTCGGATGGACAGACGATCCAGGAGGTTTCTTCGCTTCGGCTGGGAGTCAGTCATTATCAGTACAGGGTCCTCCCTTTGGTCTCACCTCAGCCCCCAGGGTGTTTACCAAGGTGCTAGCGGTGGTAGCGGCCCACCTGAGGCTCCAGGGATTACAGGTCTTTCCGTACCTGGACGACTGGCTCCTGACGGCATCATCAAGGCATCTTCTGTGCTCAGCCAGGGATTACTTTCTTCAACTAGCACCAAGGCTGGGTATCACGATCAACTGGGGGAAATCTTTTCTGAATCCCACTCAAATTATAGATTTCATAGGAGGAAGACTAGACACCAGATCAATGCGAGCCTTCCTCACCCCAGACCGTATCGCCAGCCTGAAGTGTCATGTGACAGCGATCCTGCAACCATCTCCAACTGCAGCTTCGGTCCTGAGGGCCCTAGGTTCTATGGCGGCAGCTATCCCGCTTCTCATTCATGCCCGTTTACGCATGCGGGTTCTTCAATGGACCCTTCAAGTTCAGTGGTCTCCTCTTTGTTCGTCTCTAAATGCTCCGATTGCGGTCAGCAGAGCGTGCAGGGACTCCCTTCTTTGGTGGCTTCTTTCTCCGGAGCCCTGGCAGGGAGACCTTTTTGCGCTGCATTTCCCCGAGCCACAGTGACCACGGACGCTTCTTGCCTCGGGTGGGGGGGGCATTCTGCGGGAAAGATTGTCCAAGGCACGTGGAATCCCACAGAGACGTCATTGCATATAAATGTCCTGGAAATGAGGGCGGTGCTCCTAGCGTTGCAAGCACTTCACCACGTTCTTCCTTCAGGGACTATTGCGATTCAGACAGACAACATGTCGGTAGTCTGGTATATCAACAAGCAGGGAGGAACCAGGTCTTACCCCCTTTGTCGAGAGGCCATGAGAGTCTGGGAATGGGCAATTTCCACCAAACGCTTTCTGGTAGCAACGCACATTCCGGGAAAGTCCAACATCCTTGCGGACAAGCTCAGTCGCACTATCCTTTCTCCACACGAGTGGTCCCTCAATCCTCAAGTAGCGAAGAAGATTTTTGCCGTTTGGTGACAACCCTGTTGCGTTCTTTTGCCTCTCCCTCAAACGCCAAATGCGACAATTTCTTCGCTCTGCTTCCCCACCAGGGAGTTCCCGAGGATGCTCTGGTGCATGCTTGGCCTCCCGGTCTCCTTTATGCCTACCCTCCACTTCCTCTGATGCAGAGGCTTCTGCAGAAAGCCAACAGTTTGGGGAGCAGAATGATTCTCATTGCCCCATTCTGGCCTTGACAACCTTGGTTCCCCTTTGTATGGTCTCACAAAATCAATCCACCATGGATTCTGGATCCAATTTCGGATCTCATCTCTCACCCTCTGGGAATGTCAGTTCCCAATCTGGACCCTGAAGTTGACAGCTTGGCTGCTCCAGTTCCAACCTTAATTAGGACTCCCGGTATCTCTTCACCGGTCAAGGCCATTCTAGTGGCTGCTCATAAACCTTCCACCAGACAGGTTTATTGGAGTAAATGGAAGAGATTCTCTATATGGGCAGGACAGAGAACTTTGGATCCTTTCTCAGCTCCTATGTCAGCGGTGCTGGATTTTCTAACAGACCTCTTTCATCAAGGGGCTAGTTCTTCCACGATTAAGGTACAATTGGCAGCTATCTCGCATTATCACATTGGTCATGACACAGCTCCCCTTATGACGCGAAATTATGCAAAGCATTTCTCAAAGGAGTTTTTTTGTTAAGGCCTCCAGTCAAGGAGGTTGTACCGCCTTGGGACTTGTCTTTAGTCCTGCAGGCCCTTACTGCTCCTCCCTTCGAGCCTGCAGCTTCTTCTAATTTAAAATACCTTTCCTGGAAGACTGCCTTTCTGGTAGCTATCACTTCAGCCAGAAGGGTGTCTGAGCTTCAGGCTCTGTGTGTCAAACCGCCTTATCTTTCTTTCTACCCTGATAGGGTGTGCCTCAGGACCAATCCATCTTTTCTTCCGAAGGTCTCTTCTGAATCCAATATTAACCAGTCAATCAATTTGCCGGTGTTTTTCCCAAGTACTCAAACAAAGGAGAATACAAATTGCATTCCTTGGATGTTCATAGACAATTACGTTTTATATTAACAGAACAGCTGGCCACAGGAAATCAGATCAGCTGTTCGTCTCCTTTGCTAAATTTGCTCTGGGTAAAGCAGTATCTAAAGTCACTCTATCTAAATGGATTGCTAATTGTATTCTGCAGGCATATGACACTTCAGGCAGACCTGCTCCTCAGAGGGTTACGGCTCATTCTACTAGGGCAGTTTCTCGTCAGCCGCCTTTAAGTCCCGTGTTTCATTGGATGATATCTGCGCTGCAGCTACTTGGGCCTCGCCTCATACTTTTATTTCTCATTACAAGGTGGATGTTGTTTCTAGAGGAAGATCATCCTTTGGCTCAGCGGTGCTCCGGAACATCCTTCCATGATGGCCGCCCAAGATTCAGGTAGCTAGGGACTCTGTCCCACAGGTTGCAGACGAATGAAGTCTGCCTACTTCAGATTTAGAAGTTATGTACTCACCATAACGTTCCATCTGAGTAGGTGAATTCATTCGATGTAACCATCCTCCATCCCCTGACCTTTATAGAGTGAGTATTTATGCTGTTTTAGTGTACTGTTGTCAGTATTTTGAGGCAAACTCAATCTGAGGTCAGTCAGGGCTTGGCAAGGGGTTATGGGTAAGAGGGAGGAGCTAGGAGCTCGGAGCCTAAGCTTTTGAATTGCCGGCTCGGATCCGAGGTCGGATCCGATACCCACAGGTTGCATCCGAATGAAGTCACCTACTCAGATGGAACGTTATGGTGAGTACATAACTTCTAATTCCTTGAAACAGCATTGAAACCCACATTAAAAGATGATGCATCTGGCCAATGGTGGATAAAGTTTATCTTTGGGCTGTTTTCAAATCATACATATTTCAAATCATGCATATTTAGGATCATGCAAGCACCTTCCTGATTGCATCAAATTATATTCCTTGTATAATGCAGCACACTTACTAGAGCGTGTTTTAAATTTACCGTTTTGAACACACTTCCAGTAAGCAGTAAAACAAAACATGGTCGGGTGGCATGATGCCAGGGTAATCCTATGGGCTTGGCTTGTAAAGGCTCCAGTGCCATTAGCCTAGTGCACACCTATGAACCAATAATGACAAAACTGCCCGATTCAGAACATTTCCATCATAAAAGTCTACTCGGGCTTATGTTATTACAGTCTACCAATATCATTAAGTATGCACAACCTCTGCAGAAGTAAATATCATCTAAATAATTCCACATTAAAGAGATCTGTAACTAATCAAGAGGTTGCGGCCATCAAACTTTTTGTAGATAAAACAATGAAATATAAAGTGCCAGTTGCTATTGAAGAATAAATTCCGTATGTTACATTAAAAAAATAAGCTAGTAATATTGCCATAGGGAATGGATGGCAAACTGATAATAGCTTCATAATTACTAGGTGTGTCCTCCAAAGGAGGACATTTAGAACTGCAACATCCACTCCCTTTAAAGTACAACACAGTGCAATATCGACAATCCATCTACATACTGTGGGAGTAGAACCCACAGCCTTCTGCATTAAAAGCAAGTATACTACCTGGTGTGCTACTAATACAAACAGACTTCGCATAAGCAGCAGTAAACTTCTCTTCCTCTGAAGCTTGTCATCTCCTTGTAAAATCTACTTGACACTCAATTAAATCTCTCAACTTTGCAGTACAAGAAATCTGGAAAAAGCCAAACTTTATTGGGAAGGGGGCATAGGCCCAGAACCAGGGATACATTTTAAACATTGCTTGCATAATAGAAAGTTGCTAGAATAAAGTGTTACCATGCGTTTCTTGAAAGATAGGCATTTTAAGCTTCAGTCTTCCTATCATTATATAGTGTATTCACTTCACCGATTTGCCAGAAAAAATCCACAAATTTTAAGAGGAACGGACCAAAAGTATTGGGCAAACATTCCAGACATTCTGTGAAAGTTTGGACAGTTGAAAACTATAGATTTTTTAATTAAAGCCTTACTCAAGAAATATGCCTGCAAATTCAGGTAAATTACAGTGGTCAATAGCTGTGCTTTTGCATGAAGCTGTTTAAGACATAGAATTATTTTAATGTATAATTGCTGTAATTATTAAATATAAGGAAGTGTTGTATTTGTATAAATTATGTACCATTGAACAGAATGACGCATGAAGAAGGATTTGATGTGGAAACTGGTTGTCCATTTTATTTGCCTTGAAATAGATGCATCTGCCAGCTGTCACTGGTGTTGATGTACACTGGCTGAGGAGATGCATTAATTATAACCCTATTTTACAGCTCTACATTCTAATAATTCATTGGTGTGACATTTGCTACAAAACCTGAGGAAGAAGTCACATTTGCTGTAAGCTCTTATTTGGTGTCAGCAGTACAGATTTAATTTGCACAACCTTTACATGCTGTGATATGTAATTTAAATAACACAATAACTTTTGTGCATATAATTATACACACGCACGCACACAAAAATACGAATGTCCTACCCTTGCTTGGAAGCAGGCAAAAATAAGAACCAGAAAACTTTGAGCAGGCAGCAATAAGAACGAATTGAACTATCCTTAGTGAAATATAAGCAGCAACAATAACTCCTTTTAAATGGAACTGGCAGCAAAACTATTTTAAAACTGCACAGGCAGGAAGAACAACATGCACAGATGAACCGGACCGGATGAACAGGACGTGATGATATGGGACCGTTCTTAAAGAACGCCCTTAGTGGGGTTTTTTTGTTTGTTTTTTATGTAATGAAAACTGTCATAGTCCCAAAAGGGCCGCCCAGGGCAGACCACCCCTCACACCACACTCCCATAGCTTCAGCACTGCCACTCCGCTCCCCTTGTGTATGGCGTGATATTTATGCCAGGGTGTTGGTTATTTTTTCGTCATAGCATTGTCCTTTCAGGGCTCAGCCTTCTCTCTGTTTTTTTAATATCTCTCTTGAATTTTCACTTGTGACATAGGCAACCTTATTTATATAAAAGTAAACGAACCATATTAAGTTGAAATTTACAAATATACATCACATACTCTTCTCTACAATATAATCAGTCCAGCATTACATAAATTGTTCAGTTCCTGCCTTTCCTTAAACCTTATTTCTCTCAAACATTTTTTGCATGTATTGTTCTCAGCTTCTATTTTTTTCTTTGCAATTTGCTCTTGCCCTTTTGTTAAAGATCCCATGTCCTGTTCTTTTGTCTGTGTTACAGTATTCACTACTTCAAGTATAGTTGGCTTACACTTCGATTTCCATTTTCTAGTAATTGATCTTTTGAAGGCACCATAATTAAACTTCACAAGGCCTTACTAAGTTTAGGCAGTTCAGATCCTGTGCCACAGCTCAAAAAAAATTAACTTGTTGCACTCATTTGCTTGGCAGTATTTTGGCAGAGTACTGTGCAGGGAATTTTTAAAGTCTGCCAACTCATTCCTTTCCAGAAAACATGGTCCCACTTACCACTTTCTTTCCCATCACACCTCTAGCATTTGTCATTTATCTGAGGAAACAAATACTTTGGAATCTTCTTGAGGTATAAAAGTACCTATGCAAACACTTCCGAGCAAAAAACCCAAATCTTCTAGTCTCTGCATATTTAGGAGTCCTACATATGTCCTCCACTTACTTCTTTGTGAATTGCTTATATCATCTCTCTTCCCAATCTTTTCAGACTTCATCTGATTGATTCCTATATTTATGTAATATTTGTATATACTTAAAAATTATCCTTTTTATTTCTGTTCTAGATTCAACTAAAAACTCAACCAAGATTCACCTATCTCTTCCTCTTTGCCTCTTCTCTAATATCAATCCCTGATATGGAAGGCAGTCTCTAGCCCTGCAAGTCCAAATGTCCCATTCCGTTATATTTCCCTTTCTTAATTATTTGATGTTAGGTAGTCCGATCTCATCTCCATTTTTCATATGGATTCGGAGCCGATCCTCTGCTCTGACTCAGCCGATTTACAAGCTGGAAGACTTCTGGTTGGCTCAAAATTCTTCATATTGTATTGTGTTCAATGCTTTATTATTGTATATTTAGTATTGCTGATATATCAGGCAGATGTTCTTAGTGTTTCACTGTTGCAGTCATTACATTAGGGTAATCCTTCTGGCAGGTTGCTCTGTCGGCCTGAATTCCAAAGTCTTGGGTCCTGCGTTGGCTGCTGTCGCCCCTTCCCTGACATCAGGTCGTCAGGGGTATAAAAGAAGCAGCCAACGCCATTTTCTTCAGTCTTTATTGCCGCGCGGTGCCCGAAGCAGAAGCAGTTCGCAAGTGTCTGTCGGCCGACTCCGGATCTGAAACTTGAACAAGAAAATCTCAGAAGTCTTCAATAAAGCTAAGTACCCCGTTGGGGAAACTTTTTTCTTGCTCCAGACCGATGTCAGAAAAAGTAAATAATTGTATTTTTTGTGGAAAGCAAATGCCTCATAAGGACTTTCATTCTTTCTGTATTCCTTGCCTAGGCCCTGATCACGTTTCTGGTTGTCGTTTTTGTGCTAGATTTAGTCAACACACTATTAAACATCTGTATGATTTTGCTTTAAACTATTTTGGACGCCTGTTTAATTATCCAGAAATGTCGTCGGATAGCCATCTGACTACTGGAGTTCACAAAAAAACGTAAAGAAAAGGGGAGAGATAAACAACCGAGGCCCAAAACTGATGAGGCTTCTCCTAAGCCAGTCGCTGGTCCTCAGTGAGGCACTTTCGCAGGCCCTGACGCCCACTACTTTAGAGTTGTAGGCCGGTACCGACTCCCACATGGAGTCGGCTATGCCGCTGGAAACTCAAGGTATTGGAGCCTTGGACGCTATTCCCTCAGATGGGTCTGGAGCCGCTGAGCAGGCACTGGCTTCTGGGGGTGTATTCAGACCTAAACATCTTTACATTAAACCGACTTCAGCTTCAAAGACTAAAGCACCTTCTAAAGCAAAGAAACAAACTCAAGCGCCACATGGACAAGCCTCTATGCCCGAAAAACAGATGCTTAAAATGGCCGAAGACTTGATTACCATGAACAGGGGTTCCCATCCTCCTCCTGATATGAGGCCTAGGCAAGAGACTGACTATGAATCTTCAGATCAGGTTTCTATTTCTTCTGATTCCTCTTTTGATCAGGAATATTCTCTTCCCCCCATTGAGGATTCTGATGCTGAAGAATGTATACCTTCAGCTTCTCCTCCAGAGGACTATTCTTTTGGGGGAAACCTTGCATACGATGAAGGAGCATTTCCACTGGGAGAGCCAAGAGTTTTCAGAATCTAAAAAGAGGTTCAGGGATTTCCTTTTACTACCTCAACACAGGCCTCTAGCCATTCCACCTGTGTGACATTGTAGATGTGTTTTCGGAGTCTAGTCTGACCCCTGACTCCTTAACTCCAGCTCCTGTTAAGCCTGACAGATATTACAGGGTTCCTGACTCTCATAAATTCCTTTTTAAAAACCCTGCTGCAGACCTAGAAACTATTTCACAGGGCCCCAAAGAAGTTAAGGCTTCCGCTGCAAAAAACCCTACCCCCTCTTGACAGAGATTCTAGGGCACTGGATAGATGGGGAAAAAAAGTTTACACATCTGCTTCCTTGGCTATAATGGCCTTAAACTGTCAGATGTTCTTCGTTCCACATTGCTGCAGTCCTTACTATTGGGTAGTCCGCTGTCCAGTCGGCCCGAATACCAGAGTATATGGCTGACGTCGGTCAGGGCGCATTAGACTGACGTCAGTACGTCAGGGTACTAATGCGCATGACCGACATCATATCCTCAGTCTTTTTTGCCGCATGGTCCGATGCAGAAGCAGTTTTGCGAGTGCAGGTTGGCGTTCTGAAATATTTCCGAAACCGGAGTTTCAGACCGAATCAGAGTTGGCTAAGTACCCCGTTGGGGAACATTTTGGTTTTTCTTGCCTCAGTATTTAACCGGATGTCAGAAAAGTGAATAACTGTATTTCTTGTGGGAAACAGATACCTCATAGGGATTACCATACCTTGTGTATACCTTGTTTAGGGCCTGAGCACGACGTTGTTGGATGCCGCTCTTGTGCTAGGTTTAACAAACGCACTATTAAGAGGAGGTTAGACTGTGCCAGGTTAGTGTTTGGGAAGCGTTGCAATTATAAAATGCCGTCCGACGCTCCGACCCCGGCTTCGTCCAAGAAGCGCAAGGACAAAACAGCGAAGCCTAGGGTTGATGAACCGGCAGTCCCGGACGTCGGTTCTTTAGAAGGCTCAGTGGAGCCAGAGGTTTTGCCAGGAGTTTCTATGGAGTCTCAGGCAGAAACTTTACTGTTACAGGATGTGCCTTCTCAGGAGGTAGGCCAGGCTGAGGGGGCTTCTCAGGTAACTGTTCTTCCCTCTCTTCCCAAGGTAGTTAGAGCCTCTCCTTCTGTTGCCAAAACTTCTTTGAGAGGTAGGCCAAGTTCAGCTTCAGTGGGGCTTCTCCTAGCATTTCGGGTTCTGTACCTAAGAAACATATGCTTAAAATGGCAGAAGATTTGATTACTATGATTAGAGGTTCTATGCCCCCTCCTGATAAGAGGCCTAGGGTGGTACCGGAGTTTGATAGTTTTGAACAGTGTTCAGAGGCTTCTGAGTCTTCTGCGGAAGATTTGCAGGAGTATCCTCCTTATTCTGATTCTGATGTGGATGATTCCACTCCTACAGCTTCTCCTCCTGAGGATTTCTCATTTTCAGAGACTCTGCATTCCATGAGGGAGCACTTTAAATGGGAAGGCCAGGATTACTCTGATTCCAGGAAAAGGCTTAGGGAATTCTTGTTTTTACCCCAGCATAGGCCCTTAGCTATACCTCCTGTGTTGAATGTGGTGGAAGATGTTTTTGCAGAGGCTTCCCTGAACCCTGACTCTTTGCCTCCTGCTCCTGTTAAACCTGATAGGTACTATAGGGTGCCCGAAGCTCATAAGTATTTGTTTAAGAGTCCTAGGGCGGACCCAGAAACTGTTTCTCAGGGGCCTAAAGGTGTTAAGGCCTCTGTGGTTAAAAATCCTGTTCCCACTGATAAAGAGGCAAGGGCTTTGGATAGGTGGGGAAAGAAAGTGTATACTTCTTCCACTCTAGCCATGAGAGCGTTGAATTGTCAGTTTCACATGCTAAAATATCAAAATTATCTCCTTTCACAATTGAAATCTAAGGTGGATGCTTTGGCGGAAGGTATTGAGTGTAAAGAGTTGCTGGATTTGGTTCATGTGTCTGAACAAGTGGGTAAGCATTCTTTGCAATGTGGTTTTGATGCTGTACAGGCCTCCTCGAGGGTGGCTGCCACTAGTTCTGTTCTTCGCAGGCATGCCTGGTTGAGGGATCAGAATTTAGCTGAGCATGTTAAGACAAGGATTTTGGATGCTCCTTTACAGTCTGATGTGTTGTTTGGTTCGCCTGTGGAAGCAGTTTTAAAGAAAATGGAGGACAAAGCTAAGTCTATGCAAACTGTTAAAGATTTTTGCAGGTGCAGCCACCAAGTTTAGTAGAAATTGGCCTGCTAAGGGGTGGACATATCCTGCTTATGATTCCCAGTCTAGGGGTAGGTCTAGGCGTGGTAGGGGCAGAGCTCAAGGTTCTTTTAGGCCTAGAACAGGAGTTCACCTGCTCAGACTTCTGGTGAGGGCAGGGGTCAGTCCTTTCGTAAACAGACCCAATGACCTGCCTTTTCAGCTGCCAGTAGATTCTCGTCTGGCAGCTCCTTTGGGAGGAAGACTGTCTCTTTTCAAAGAAAATTGGGATTTAATTACTCAAGACAGATGGGTGTTGGATATCATTCACCACGGTTACAGGTTTTATTTCCATACATTGCCCCTTTCAAAGGCATGCCAGACGTTCCTCCTCCACAAAGAAAAGAGGCTCACAAGCAAATTTCTCAGTTACTCCAGATGGGGGCCATTCAGCCAGTCCCTGTATCAAAAAGGGGCCTAGGATTTTATTCTCGCCTGTTCCTAGTACCAAAGAAGGGGAACACGTGGAGACCAATTTTGGATTTATCTCTCCTCAACACTTATCTGGACATTCCCAAGTTCAAGATGTTGACGTTACAACAGCTTTTACCTCTGCTGGGCAAAGATCACTGGATGGTAACTTTAGATCTCAAGGAAGCTTACCTTCATGTGCCTATAAGGCTAAGTTGCAGGAATTATCTGCGGTTTCGAGCTGGAAATTCTCATTATCAGTTCTCTGCATTGCCCTTTGGCTTATCTACTGCGCTCAGAGTATTCACAAAGGTTCTGGCTCCAGTGATAGCTTACTTCAGGCTACAAGGAATTCAAATCTATCCTTACTTGGACGACTGCCTGATTCTGGCTCAAGAAAAGGAAGACCTTCTACAACATCTGGAATATGTTATAGCAGTGCTAAGATGCCTAGGGTATTCTGTGAACGAAATAAAGTCCAGTCTAGTACCCTCTCAAGACATGTGCTTTCTGGGTGTGAGACTGAATACAGCAGCCCAGATGGCCTTTTTAACCCCGACAAACAAAAGAGTCTATCACTTTACTTCCATCAACTATCTCATCAGTCCGTGCTGACTGCAAGGACAGTCCTTCAAGCATTAGGGTTCATGGCATCTTGTATTCTGGTGCTTCCCAATGCCAAACTGCATATGAGGAAGCTACAATGGTATCTCAAAATGTATGGACACAGCACTGCCAGGATTTGGACACTGTCATTCAAATAATACCTTGCCTTCAAAAAGAATTTTTGTGGTGGGCTCAGGAATGTCACCTAAACAAGGGACTCTCTGTGACCCGGCCAGAGGCGAGTCAGATTTTAACGACAGATGCCTCGGACATTGCTTGGGGAGCTCATCTAAATGGAAAGTGGATACAAGACAAGTGGCCTGCCAGACTACAGCATCTACATATCAACATGAAGGAGATGTTAGCAGTCCAGTTTGCATTAATGGCTTTCAAGGAGTTACTTCTTCCAGGGCAGGTGTTGATTCTAACAGACAACACAACTGTCATGTGGTACATCAACAAGCAAGGGGAACACATTCTTATCCTCTATGCAGGCAAGCAATGATTTTATGGGAGACTGCGCTAAGCTTGCAACTAACTCTTCAGGCAAGGTTTCTGCCAGGAGCACAGAACTCCTTAGCAGATGTGTTAAGCAGACAAATCATGGATCCCCACGAGTGGAAACTGGATCTTCATGTATTTCAGAAATTGACAGTGTCATGGGGGACTCCAGACATAGATCTGTTCGCTTCTCCACTAAACCACCAGCTGCCAAAGTTTTGCACAAAGGGGTTTCATCACACAGCTTGGAAAGTGGATGCTCTGTCTTTCAGTTGGAAAAACCTTCATGTGTATGCCTTTCCACCTCTGCCTCTTCTTCCAAAGGTGCTATTAAAAGTCAGACAAGACAACCCAAGGATGATTTTGATAGCTCCAGATTGGCCTCGGCAACACTGGTACCCACTACTAAGGAGTCTGGTAAGGAAGCCTCCATGGCCTTTACCTTTGATTCCTCATCTGTTATCTCAGAAGGACGGTCATCTGCTCAATGTCAAGCTTCACTCTCTTCATCTAACAGCCTGGCATATTCTGTGTTGAAACACAGCAGGTCTCAACTTCCTCAACAAGTTTTAAATGTGATTATGGAAGCTAGAAGACCTAGTACAAGGAAAGTGTACGCAGAAAAATGGAAGAGATTTTTATTTTGGAGTACAGCAAAGAATTTGGAGATTTCTGAGCCTAATTTGAGTGTGGCTCTTCAATATCTTACTGAGTTATTGGACAAAGGTTTGTCCTTCTCTTCCATTAAGATTCATGCTGCAGCAATTTCAGCTCACTATGATTGTGACCCACCATTGTTTTCATCCTTTGTTCAAGCAGTTTCTTAGAGGGGCAAAGAATATAAGACCCCCACGTAGAGCTCCTACTCCTGCTTGGGATCTCAATTTTGTGTTGGAAAACTTACTCTACAACCTTTTGAGCCTGCGGCTACTGCTGAATTGAAATACTTGTCATGGAAGACTGCTTTTCTGTTGGCTATTACTTCTGCAAGAAGGGTGTCTGAGTTGCAGGCCCTTATGGCAGTAGAGCCCTTTTGATTTTCCATAAGGATAGGGTATCATTACGTACTAATCCTTCCTTTATGCCTAAGGTGGTTTCTAGTGTGGCATTAAACCAAACTATTCATTTGCCTACTTTTATGCAGACCCCAAAATAAAGGGGAAAAGATTTTGCACACTTTAGATGTACACAGGCAATTGCGTTATTATTTAAGCAGGACTAAGGATTTTAGGCAGTCTCAGCAGTTGTTTGTTTCTTTTGCTTTGAGTTCAGGGCAAGCCTGTGTCAAAACAAACTATTTCTAGGTGGATTGGGTTTTGCATTGCATTTTGTTATTCCCATCATGGCAAGGAGATTCCAGCTGGGATTAGGCCTCATTCCACTAGGGCTACTGCCACTTCAACAGCATTTCTAAGGGGGGTGGCAACTAAGGATATTTTGGAGGCAGCTACTTGGAGTTCAGTGCATACTTTCTCTAAGCATTATCACCTTCCTATCTACTCTAAGTCTAGGGCTGGTTTTGCCACAGCTGTTTTGCAAGGCATGTTGTCAGCTCCTACTTCTTTATGATTTGCCAGCCTCCCTTACCTCTGCTTTGGGATTCTACCCAATAGTAAGGACTGCAGCAATGTGGAACGAAGAACATAGTACAGTTTTGTACCTACCATAAATGTAGATGTTCGAGGATCCACATTGCTGCAGTCCAATTTACCCTCCCTCCTTCCCCTCTGTGTTTAGGGGTGGTTGTGTAGGTGAGGTTATATGTTGATATTTCTGTATATATTTTTGTATATATTGTACATATTTTGGGTGCAGGTATTTTGGGCCTTGTCTTTTTAGGGTCTTCTGACATCTGGGGCAAGAAAAGACTGAGGATATGATGTCGGTCATGCGCATTAGTACCCTGACGTACTGACGTCAGTCTAATGCGCCCTGACCGACGTCAGCCATATACTCTGGTATTCGGGCCGACTGGACAGCGGACTACCCAATAGTAAGGACTGCAGCAATGTGGATCCTCGAACATCTACATTTATGGTAGGTACAAAACTGTACTTTTCATATGCTCAAATATCAGCAACATGTCATAGCATTGCTTAAACAGAAAATGTTGTTAAACTCTGAATGTGCAGAAAACAAGGAAAATCAGGATTTATTGCATGCAGCTGAACAAGTTGGAAAGCATACTTTGCAATGTGGTTTTGATTCTTTGGAGGCCTCCTGCAGGGCCGCAGTTACAGGTTCTGTAATTAGGAGGCATGCTTGGTTAAAGGAACAAAATCTGCCTGATCATGTCAAAGTTAAATTATTAGATGCACCTTTACAGCATGATACTTTGTTTGGTGTAAGGCAGAAGAGGTGTTAAAAAAAATGGAGGAGAAAGCTAAATCTATGCAAACTGTCAAAAGATTTTTTACAAGTACAGCCACCTAGGTTTAGTAGACACTGGCCTACAAAGAATTGGTCCTTTCCTGTGTCAGACCTCAAAGGGGCAGATCCAGACTCCCTAGAAGGCAGATCCCAGGCGCAAGGTTCATACAGGTCAAAGCAGTGGGGTGCTTCTACCTCCAAAGTTGGAGAAGACAAATTGCAACCGTACATGAAACAGACTTCCCCCTGTCTGCACCAAGCACTTGTCTCCTGGCAGCACCCAATTTGCACTTTTTTCTCAAAATTGGCACACTATAACCCAGGATAAGTGGGTCCTAAATATAGTGTCACAAGGCTACAAGTTCCATTTCCATACCCTGCCAAAGACAAACAGCTGGCCAGATCTGCCAAAAACAATCAATGGGTAGAGGCACAAAATCAAGTCTCATCCCTCATGGACATGGGGGCCATTCAAGTACCAGAGCAATTGCAGGGACAAGGATTTTACTCAACTGTTCTTGGTACCCAAAAAGGACAAGGCCTGGAGACCAATACTGGACCTATCTATTCTGAACACATTTCTGGATATACCAAAATTCAAAATGTTGACTTTGCAACAGCTTCTGCCTATGCTGGGCAAGA
Organism: Protopterus annectens; assembly: GCF_019279795.1. Classification (NCBI taxonomy): domain Eukaryota; kingdom Metazoa; phylum Chordata; order Ceratodontiformes; family Protopteridae; genus Protopterus; species Protopterus annectens. The sequence continues at coordinate 339,215,767 of NC_056736.1, forward strand.
ATGCTTGGCTTGTGACTTTAGACCTAAAAGAGACAATCATGCAGAAGATACCTCAGATTCAAGGCTGGCTCAATGCATTACCAATTCTCTGCACTGCCTTTTTGCTGATCTACTGCGCCCAGGGCCTTTACAAAGTGCCTGTCACCAGTAATTGCATTCTGCAGACAAAGAGGAATACAAATATATCCTTACTTGGACGACTGTCTAATTCAAGCAGAGAACAAGGACGTTCTTCTACAGTATCTGGCGTTTGTGAAAAGACTTCCAACATGACTAGGGTACACAGTCAACGAAAAGAAATTAAAACTAGTACCCTCTCAAGAGATGATATTCCTGGGTGCAAGCTTAAATACAACTGCCCAGATGACTTCTCTCACACTAGACAAACAAAGGCAACTGACTTATTTCAAAATGTTTGCAACAAAGGCCCAGTTATCTGCAAGAAAAATTCTGCAGGCTTTGGGCTTCATGGCACCCTGCATCCTAATTCCATATGCAAGACTGCATATGAGGAAATTTCAATGGTACCTAAAAAGTGTTTGGACTCAACATTGCCACAGCCTGGAAACAATGATTACTCTCATTCCCTGCCTGCAACAGGAGTGTCGATGGTGGGCGAAGGCTCATCTCCAGAACAAGGGACAGCCATTCACATTACCCCCAGCTAGGCAGACACTAACAACAGATGCATCGGATTATGCCTGGGGGGGGGGGGGCACATGGCAGGAAGATGCATTCAGGGCACATGGTCCTCAAACCAAATGCATCTACATATCAGTCAAAAAGAGATGCTAGCTGTTCAAAATGCACCGACAGCCTTCAAGGACCTACTTAATTTGGGACAACTACTGATAGACAGACAACACCACGGTCATGTGGTATATAAACAAGCAGGGGGTACACATTCTTACCCCCTTTGCAGACTAGCCATGACTTTGTGGGACACAGCATTGACTTACCAAGTACATCTGTAGGCACAATTCCTGCCAGGAAAGGAAAATACTCTGGCAGACGAACTAAGCATAAACCTCATGGATCCCCACGAGTGGCAACTGGATCCACAAGTCTTCAGCATGATAACAAGGAAACGGGGATGCCCGGACATCTATTTGCCTCCCCTCACAACTACCAACTAAAAAGATTCTGCACAAGGACTTATCACAGACAAGCATGGAAAGTGGACGCCCTATCTTTCAGCTGGAGAAAACTATCAGTATATGCCTTTCCTCCCCAAGGTACTCCTAAAGGTCAGACAGAAAAAGCCAAAGATGATACTGATTGCCCCACTCTGGCCCCGCCAGTACTGGTATCCAATCCTAAGGAACTTGTCTCAATGCCTAGCATGGACCTTACCTCAAATACCTCCGCTACTGTCCCAGGAAAACAATCAGATCCTGCACATCCACCTCAGGACTTTAAACCTGGCAGCATGGCGGATAATGTAGTCTTACAAAACACACCTCTCAGTAAAGCTGTGATGGATGTCATTTTGGAAGCCAGATGGCCTAGTACTAGAAAATCTTATGCTGGAAAATGATTCTGTGCTTGGAACCAGGCACAAGGAACTGATACAGCTGTACCAAATATTCCTCAGATTTTGCAATACTTAACTGAGATGCTGGACAAAGGCCCGTCTTTTTCATCAATTAAAATTCATGCATCTGCCATTTCGGCTCATTACAGTGCAGAGCCACCAGTCTTTTCTCATCCTTTATTAAAGCAGTACCTCAGAGGAGCCAAAAATGTAAGGCCTCCAAGGAGATCACCAATACCTGCATGGGACCTCGTCTCTGTCTTGGAAAAACTCACCCTGCCTCCTTTTGAGCCATCTGATATAAAGTTTTTATCTTGGAAAACAGCTCTGCTCCTAGCAATAACTTCTGCAAGATGAGTTTCAGAGCTACAGGCACTCATGGCTGTGGAACCTTTTATCCAGACAGGGTTTCTCTGAGGACAAACCCAACATTTATGCCTAAGCTTGTGTCCAGTGTCATTCTTAACCAAACTATCCATCTGCCAGGGGGAGAGGATTCTGCATTCTTTGGACATACACAGCTAAGATTCTACTTGGACAGAACCAAAATTTTCAGGAAGACAGAGTAATTACTAGTGGCATATACTGCAGGATCACCATCTCAAAGCAGACTATTTCAAAGTGGATAGGCCACTGCATTAGTTTCTGCTATTTACACCATGGCAAGCCAGTGCGTAAGGGCATTAGGCCACATTAACCAGAGCTGCAGCCACTTCAGCAGCCTTTCTCAGGGGAGTACCAACCAAAGACATTTTAGAGGCTGCTATTTGGAGTTCAGTGCACACCATTATGCTGCAGATGGAGCGAGTAGAGCAGCGGGTTCCAGAGTTGCCTTGAGGCGCCACTCTTGGACGTGCTTATGTAATTTTGCAGAACCGTTCAAGTCTCCATTCACCAACACCCTGTTTGATGGTTCCTCATTGTTTGGCTCCAAGGTGAAGGATACACTAAGTTGCTTTCTGCCGTGGGAGTGCGTTTTGCTGTCCCTTCCAGACCATACCACAAGGGTCAAAGAGGCAGTAAAATGTGTTTCAAGAAGTCCCAGAGCGTCTTTCCTGCCACAGGGTGATTCCTTCTTCAGAGGCAGAGGAGGAAACAGCAGACGTCGCCCTAGAGGCAGGGGCGGTCCGCAATACCAACAAGGCCATGATTCCTTTCGAGGACGGCCTTATCAGCGCTTCTGATGTGGAGCCAGACTGCACTTCTCTGGGCCTGGTCAGGGGTCACATTTCTTTGTACCAAGAAGCGTGGCTTAATATCACCCAAGACAAGTGGGTACAAAGAGTTGTTACCAGAGGCTATATCATACCCTTTTCCTTATCACCGTTTGTTCCCAAAAGGATCCCAGGTGTACCACCCAATCACAGGGATCAGGCAACTGTGGAAATCAACAAGTTTCTCGCAAAAAGAGTCATCCAGCCTGTCCCAGCAGACCACATAGAATTCAGAACTTACTCCAGGTTCTTTTTAGTTCCAAAACAAAACTGCGATTGGAGGCCAATATTGAGCCTCAGCAGATTGAACGAATCAGTGAAGGACGACAAGTTTCGGATGGTAACACTGCAGTCTATACTCCTGTTGTTGGGGAAAGACTTTTGGATATGCTCTCTGGATCTTCAGGACGCCTATTACCACATAAAAGTGGACAAGGTGTCCAGAAGCCATCTACGCTTCTGGCTGGGAGCCAGTCACCATCAGTTTCCCGCTCTGCCCTTTGGTCTCACTACAGGCCCCAGGGTGTTCACCAAATGCATGGCAGTAGTGACAGCTCACCTGAGACGTCAGGGATTCCAGGTGTTTCTGTATTTGGACGACTTGCTCCTGACCGCTCCCACCAGGCATCTACTCCTCCAAAGCAGGGACGCCACGATTCAACTTTGTGCTCAGTTAGTGATCTCCATAAATTGGAAAAATCTGCATTACTGCCCTCTCAATCTGTGACTTTTATAGGCGTAGAGGTAGACACAATGAGTGACAGCTCATCTCCCCGCCGAAAGGGCACAGAACTTAATCTCCCAAGTTCAACTATGTTCATCATGTTTCACTGTTGCAGTCATGACTGTAGGGTTCTCCCCTGCCGGCAGGCAGTCCTCAGTTGGCCAGAATCCCAAAGTCTGGGTCCGGCGTCGGCTGTTCAACCATGCTCCCTGACGTCAGAGCGCCAGGAGTACAAAGCCGACAGCCAACGCCATGTTCTCCAGTCTTTCTTGCCATGCGGTGATAGCAGTTCGCAAGTGCCGGTCGGCTGACTCCTGACAATCTTTTTTGAACAAAACTTCAGTCCGAAGATTTTATTCTCCTACTCCAGCTAAGTACCCCGTTGGGAAACATTTTTCTTGCTCCAGTCCGATGTCAGAAAAAGTTAATAATTGTATTTCATGTGGGAAGCAAATACCTCATAAGGATTTTCATTCTTACTGTATTCCTTGCCTAGCCCCTGACCACGACGTAGCTAGTTGTCGGTTTTGTGCTAGATTCAATCAACGTACAATTAAACGAAGGTACGATTTTGCATTTCATTACTTTGGTAGGCGTTTTAATTACAAAATGTCGTCTGATATGGTTCCAGCTACCTGAGTTCACAAACGACGCAAGGACAAAGACAGGCCTCCGAGGTCCAAATCTGACTATATCGCACAAGCAGAGCCAGCTTCAGGTTCGGCCGTTATCAGTGAGGCGCTTTTGCAGCCCCTGTCGTCTGCCATTTCTGAACCGATGGCCGAAACGGACTCCCACGAGGAGCCATCTAGGCCTTTCAATATTTCAATTGCAGGACCTTCGGACAATGCTCCTTCGGATGGGTCCGGAGCCGCTGTGCAGGTACCGGCTTCCGAAGGGGTTTTCAGGCCTACTCAGCTTCTGATAAAGACAAAGGCAAAGACTCCTTCCAAATCAAAGACTGCAACACAGGCCTCTTCTGATCCGGCTCCCAAGTCACAGAAACAGTTACTTAAGATGGCGGAGGATTTACTTACTATGATTAGGGGTTCTCATCCCCCTCCAGATAAAAGGCCAAGGCAGGAAGTTTATTATGACTCCTCTGATCAGGCTTCTGTTTCTTCAGATGTTCATCGTGCATACAGCTGCAGTAATCACAGATGGGTTCTCTGCCGTCAGGCGGGTCCTCGGTCGGCCGAATTCCAAAGTCTAGGTCCGGCGTCGGTTGTTGTCGCTTTCTTTCCTGACGTCAGTGAGGCAGGGGTGTATAAGACACAGCTGACGCCATTTTCTTCAGTCTTTTTTGCCGCTCGGTGCCCGAAGCAGAAGCAGTTCGCAAGTGCCGGTCGGCCAGCTCCTGAATTTACGAAAAATTGGAAACTGAAGTCTTCTTTAAAGCTAAGTACCCCGTTGGAGAAACTTTTCTTGCCTCAGACCGATGTCAGAAAAAGTTAACAATTGTATTTCTTGTGGGAAGCAAATACCGCATAAGGATTTCCATTCCATCTGCATACCTTGTTTAGGCCCAGACCATGACGTCTCGGGCTGTCGCTTTTGCGCTACTTTCAATAAACGCACTATTAAGCATCGGGTGGAATTCGCCCAACACCTTTTTGGTAAAGCCTTTGATTATAAAATGTCGTCTGAGACTCCGACTACCGTTTTGTCCAAAAAACGCAAGGTCAAGGACCGACACGCGAGGTCCGCGGCCTCCACCGACACCACGCCAAAACCAGCTACATGTGGTCCGGTTATCAGCGAGACGCCTATGCAGTCCCTGACTACCGACTACACTTCTTTGGCGGTGTCTTCTGTAACCGAGACCGCAGGTACCTCGGCCCATACCCAGGCTACAACCACCGAAGCCACTGTGTGTGTTGTGCCTCCTAATGTGGACAGATCCACTTCCACCCATGGTGTCTTTAGACCCTCATCTTCCTTTCCATTAAGGCCTTTACTAAGTCCAAATCAGCCAGGCATCCCAAGAGGCCTGTTGCACAGGGCCCATCTCCAGGCCCCATGCCTAAAAGGCAGGTGCTTAAAATGGCTGAGGATTTAATTACTCTTATCAGGGGTTCCCAACCCCCTCCAGACAAGAGACCCAGAGTGGAGGAAGATTCTCCCTCTTCTGATCAGGGATCCATTTTTTCAGAACATTCTGATGTAGAGGAACACTCTTACTCCCCTTTTGAAGATTCTGATGCAGAGCAGTCCATTCCTTCTGTATATCCTCCAGAGGATTTTTCTTTTGGGGAAACCTTGCACACCTTGAGGGAACACTTCCATTGGGAAGGCCAAGACTTTTCTGATTCCAAGAAAAGAGTTAGGGAATTTCTTTTGTTACCTCAACACAGACCTCTGGCGATACCTCCTGTCTTGGACATGCTTGATGATGTTTATTCGGAGGCTTGCCTTAATTGATTCCTGCCTCCTGCCCCAGTCAAGCCTGATAGGTACTACAGAGTTCCTAACTCCCACCAATTTCTTTACAAAAGCCATAATGCTGACCCTGAAACCATTTCTCAAGGCCCCAAGGGAATGAAGGCCTCTACTGCTAAGAATCCACTACCTTCCGAAAGAGAGTCAAGATCCTTAGAAAGGTGGGGGAAAAAGGTATATACCTTGGCCACCCTAGCCATGAGGGCCTTAAATTGTCAGTTTCATATGCTTAAATATCAGCAGTTTCTGTTATCACAATTGGGGAATAAAATGTCTCAACCTGAACAACCAGATTTGAAGGAGTTGCAGGATATGATGCACAGTGCAGAACAAGTGGGTAAACACACCTTACAATGTGGCTATGATGCCCTAGAGGCCTCAAGTAGAGCTGCTGTTACAGGATCAGTCATTCGCAGACATGCCTGGCTTAGGGAACAAAACTTGCCTGATCATGTGAAAGCTAAACTACTAGATGCTCCTTTACAAAAGGATATGCTATTTGGTACTAATGCTGAGGAGATACTACGGAAAATGGAAGAAAAAGCCAAATCTATGCAAACTGTCAAAGCTTTTCTACAGGTTCAACCACCACGTTTTAGCAGAAATTGGCCTTCTAAAAACTGGTCCTTTCCAGCCACGGACAAGCCCCAAAGAGGTAGATACAGGCACAAGGGCAGAGGACAATCACAAGGATCATATAGAGGCAGGCAATGGCAAACTCCAGCACCAAGAGGTGGCGAAGACAGTGCACAACAATACAGGAAACAAACCCAATGACTTCCTCCTTTCAATGCCAAGCAAATCTCAGCTGGCAGCACCCTTGGGAGGAAAGCTGGCATTATTTACAAGAAATTGGCATATTGTCACAACAGACAAATGGATCCTGGACGTTATAAACAGAGGTTACAGATTTCATTTTCACACTCTTCCAAAAATGAGAGGCATGCCAAACCTGCCACACAATCAAAGGGCAGAGGCATAACTACAAATTTCAAAGCTCATAGACATGAAAGCTATTCAAGAGGTACCTACTCACGAACAAGGTCAAGGTTTTTATTCCAGGCTATTTCTGGTACCAAGGAAAGGAACAGACTGGAGACCCATTTTGGACTTATCCATCCTAAACACATTCTTACTCGTACCAAAATTCAAGATGCTCACATTACAGCAACTTCTTCCCATGCTGGGCAAGGAGTTTTGGCTGGTAACATTGGACCTCAAGGAGGCATACCTGCATGTCCCAATCAGACAAAGCTGCAGAAGATACCTCAGATTTCTTGCAGGTTCAATTCACTATCAATTCTCTGCATTGCCCTTTGGCTTATCTACTGCTCCCAGAGTATTCACAAAATGCTTGGCATCAGTAATTGCCTACTGCAGACTTCAAGGGATACAAATTTACCGTTATTTGGACGACTGCCTGATCCAAGCGGACAGCAAGCACATACTTCTGGAACATCTGGCTTATGTAACACGGTTACTGAATTCCCTGGGATACACAGTCAACAAAGAGAAATCCAGGCTAACACCATCTCAAAAAATAACTTTCCTGGGTGCCAACTTGGACACACACACCCAGATGGCCTATCTTACACCAGAAAAACAGGGGCAACTAACTCAGTACTTCAAAATACTAGCAAATTGTACCAGGCTTACTGCAAGGAAAATCCTGCAGGCTCTGGGCTTCATGGCATCTTGCATTCTTTTAATCCCATGTGCAAAGTTGCATATGAGGAAACTTCAGTGGTACCTAAAAAACCTATGGTGTCAACACAGCCACAGTTTGGAAACAATGATACCAATAATTCCATGTTTGCAAAAGGAATTTCTATGGTGGGCCCAAGCTTGTCAAGACAAACACAGGTCTCCCATTCTGCAAGCCTCAAGCAAATCGTCATCACAACAGACGCCTCAGATTACGCCTGGGGGGCGCACATGACAGACAGGTGCATTCAGGGCAAATGGTCCCAAAAGGAAAAGCACCTTCACATCAATCAGAAAGAAATGCTAGCAGTGATGAATGCAATTACAGCTTTCAAGGACTTCCTGCATCCGGGACAATTATTGATAAGAACAGACAACACCACAGTAATGTGGTACATAAACAAACAAGGAGGATCACATTCATACCCCCTGTGCAGACTAGCCATGACACTTTGGAACTTGGCTCTGGAATGGCAAATAGAACTTCAGGCACAGTACTTGCCAGGTTTGGAAAACATGCTGGCAGACAATCTAAGCAGAAATATAACAGATCCACACGAATGGAAGTTGCATCCTCAAGTGTTTACAAAGATAATCCAAGCGTGGGGGAGGCCAGATATAGATCTCTTCGCCTCCCACAGGAATCATCAATTGGAAAAGTTCTGTTCAAGGACCTTTCATCCAAAGGCCTGGAGAGTGGACGCCCTTTCATTCAGTTGGACAGCATGGACAGTTTACGCTTTCCCACCTCTGCCTCTTCTGCCCAAGGTACTCTTGAAAGCAAGAGCAGACAGACCGAAGATGATACTGATTGCTCCAGACTGGCCAAGACAACACTGGTACCCTCTCCTGAGGAGCCTAACACATACTCCTCCCTGGTCCCTACCTCTAATGCCTCTTCTGCTGACTCAGCACAGCTACAAAACTCTTCACAGTCAGCTGAAAACGCTCAATCTTGCTGCATGGAAAATTCCTTAACACCACAACAGACCCTACTCCCCAAAGAGGTGCAGGATGTCATTTTGGAGGCCAGAAGGCCATCTACTAGAAAGGCTTACTCCGCAAAATGGGAACGGTTTTGCTCTTGGAATGAGAAAAAAGGCCAGGACCCTAGAAAACTGAATTTGCCTCAGGTATTACAGTATCTAGCTGAGCTGCTGAATAGTGGACTTTCATTTTCCTCCATAAAAATCCATGCCTCAGCCATTTCTGCAGAATTAAACACTGATCCACCCTTATTCTCTCACCCACTTTTAAGACAGTTCCTCAGAGGGGCTAAGAATATAAGACCACCAAGGAAACAACCAATACCAGCCTGGGATCTTAATTACATTCTAGAAAAATTAACATTGCCTCCCTTTAAACCAGCTGCCTCAACTGATTTGCAATATTTGTCCTGGAAAACAGCCTTCCTTCTGGCCATTACCTCAGCTCGTAGGGTTTCGGAACTACAAGCCCTCATGGCTGTGCAGCCCTTTCTCATCTTCCATCAGGACAGGGTTTCCCTTCGAACCAACCCGTCATGTATGCCTAAAGTGGTATCCAGGGTAGCTTTAAATCAAGCCATACACTTGCCTACCTTTTACCCCAATCCTCAAAACAAAGGGGAAAGGCTGCTACACTCCTTAGACATCCATAGACAGCTACGTTATTATTTGGACAGAACAAAGCCTTTCAGGAAATCAGACCAACTTTGTGTCCTATGCTGTAGGAGCTCAAGGAAAGCCAGTTACCAAACAGACAACTTCAAAATGGATAGGCCACTGCATACGGTTTTGTTACTCCTATCATGGAAAATTTGTCCCTACAGGCATCAGATCCCACTCCACCAAGGCCACAGCTACCTCTACAGCCTTCCTCAGAGGAGTTCCTACCAAAGATATTTTGGAGGCAGCCACTTGGAGTTCTGTGCATACCTTCACAAAACACTATCACCTGCCTTTATTCCAAAACTAGAGCAGGCTTTGCCACTGCTGTGTTGCAGGGCATTCTGGCTCATCCCAGTTCCACCTAGTGCCTACCACCCTGTGCGTAGCTTTGGGATTCTACCCATCTGTAATTACTGCAGCTGTATGCACGATGAACATAGTACAGTTTTGTACCTACCATAAATGTAGATGTTCGAGTGCTAATACAGCTGCAGTACAGTTTTCCCTCCCTCCTTCCCCTCTTGGTAAAGGCCTAGGGCCTAACCCCTCTTCATACAACCTGATTGGGTTATCCTTCTATGGTATATTTGCTTGCAACTACTGATTTTTGATTATATTGCATTGCATGTATATAAATATAATTTATGTATTGCCTTCCTTCTGGGGGCACCTGACATCTGGGGCAAGAAAGACTGAAGAAAATGGTGTCGGCTGTGTCTTATATACCCCTGCCTCATTGACGTCAGGAAAGAAAGCGACAACAACCGACGCTGGACCTAGACTTTGGAATTCGGCCGACCGAGGACCCGCCTGACAGCAGAGAACTCATCTGTGATTACTGCAGCTGTATTAGCACTCGAACATCTACATTTATGGTAGGTACAAAACTGTACTTTTCTTCTTCTGACCAGGAATATTCTTTCCCTCCTTATGAGGATTCTGATGCTGAGGAATCCATTCCTTCAGCTTCTCCCACTGAGGATTTCTCTTTTGGGGAAACTTTGCATGAAATGAGGGAACATTTCCACTGGGAAGAACAGGAGTATTCGGAATCTAAGAAAAGACTAAGGGATTTTCTTCTTCTTCCCCAACATAGACCCCTGGCTATTCCTCCTATTTTGGATATTGTGGATGATGCTTTTTCGGAGGCTAACTTAACCCCTGACTCTTTCCCTCCTGCTCCTGTTAAGCTTGACAGATATTACAGGGTTCCTGATTCCCACCAGTTTTTATACAAGAACCCTACTGCTGACCCTGAAACCATTTCTCAGGGTCCTAATGGAGTTGAGGCCGCTTCTCTCAACAGATAACTTTTCTGGGTGCTCTTCTAAACACAACAACCCAGATGGCATTTCTGACATACGAAAAACAATTACAGCTGGCTTCAACTTTCAAAACCTTGGCAACTTTAACTCTGCTATCTGCAAGGAAATTCCTGCAGGCTTTGGGTTACATGGCCTCCTGCATCCTCCTCGTACCATATGCAAGACTACATATGAGGAAAATACAGTGGTACCTAAAAAGTGTATGGTCTCAGCATTGCCACAGTTTAGACATACTGATCTCCGTCCTGCCTTGTCTTGGGTTCATAGGTTTATACTAGGCTATCTGCCCCAAGGCATTTATAAGCCTAGCCCGAATTTTTGTGGCTTACGCCACCCCTTATATGAAAAAATACTGTACCCATTAGTTTGTTGTGCCTCTGTCCAGCAGTGACACAGAGATGATTCCCGGGGTAAACCTACAATCTCCCATCCACAGGTCAAGATTTCTCTTGAACAGAGCCAGCGAGGTGCTCTGCCTCACATGGACCGGGACTCTATTCCACAGCATTGGGAGTCTCTGAGTGATAAATCTATCCCTCCAGCACATCCTATTTATATCGATGCTAAGGTTTAAGTCACTTGCTCTAGTGGTTTTGGTGGATTTGGATTTTTTGAGGTGGAGCATGTCCATTAATTCTGGGTTGGACATGGCCTTGTATGTCAGGCACATGTCACCTCTGAGCAGACGGTATGCGACTGAATAGAGCTGGAGTTTCTTCAATCTGGCAGCATATGACAGATTTTGGAGTCCCTTTATCCTTTTGGTGAGAAACTTTTGGGGTCTCTCCAATTGCTGCAGATGTCGGGCGAGATACATCCCGAATGGGGCATTGTACTCTATCATTGGTCTGATAAGTGAAGAGTACAGGGGAACAATGACCTCACTAGATCTGGATGTGAATCCATGATCAGGTGGGCAATGTAGAAGGTCTTTCTAACCACTTTAGCAACGTGAGTGTCAAAAGAAAGGCCACTGTCAACCTGGGTCCCCAGATCCCTGATAACCTCTTCTGTGCTTAGTGGATTGCCACCTATATGGTAGCTTGGGGTTACCTTGTTTTTCCCGAAGGGTATGACTATACATTTTTTGACGTTTAACTTCAGGCCATGGCTCTGGCACCAGCTATCTGTTTCCGTGAGTCCCTTCTGAAGGATATCCGTGTCCGATGCACTTACCACTATGGCGCCCAGTTTGCAGTCGTCTGCAAACTTTGTCAGCCAAAGTCCTCCCATGTTGGCCTGTACTTCTGAGAAGTAGATGCCGAATAATAGGGGGCCAAGGACCAAGCCCTGTGGGATTCCACTTGTGACCGGCTTGGAGTCTGACATAGCGCCAGCAACTCTAACCCTGTGGGTTCTGTCCTTAAGCCAGTTTGCAACCCATCTTGTGACATATGGCTTTACATTTAAGCTGGTAAGTTTTTCTACAATACCCGAGTGGGGTATTGTGTCGAAAGCCTTTGCAAGGTCAAGGTAGGCTGTATGGACTGCCTTTCCCTCATCAATGGCCTTGGTGACTGTTTCGAAGAAGTCGACCAAGTTCAAAAGGCATGATCTTCCCTTGACAAAGCCAAACTGGGTCGGGTCCAATGTCTGCAAGTCCCCTATATCTTTGTTTATGAGCTCCATTAAGATCCTCTCCATAGCTTTGCAGACTAGACTTGTTAAGCTTATGAGGCGGTAATTACCAGGGTCCGTAGAGGCACCGCCTTTGTGGAGTGGGACCACAGTTGCCGTACGCCACTCTTTGGGCACGTATCCTGTGGTAAGGCTGAGATTAAACAGCTGCCTTATGTGTGGGTTTAATTCCTCATTTAGCTCGTGTAGCACACAGCTGGGGACACCATCCGGTCCCATTGATGCTGTGTTTTTAGCTTTAGAGAGAGCAGCTTTCACCTGCGCGTTTGAGATGTCTGGGAGGCTACACTCCGCTGGGATAGTTCTCTCTCCTTTACGGGGGGAGGGGTGAAGTTTGCACTGAACCTGTCTGCCAGTATGTTGGCAATGTCTGTGGGTTCAGTGATTTTTGTATCATTTTGGACTAATTCTGAGCATATCTGGGAGTTTCCACCCAGGTTCCTAACATAGCTGAAAAAGGCCTTATGATTGTCCTTTGAATCCATGGCAGTTTTTTTCTCAAAATTGGCCTTAGTTGATTTTATGAGTGCTCGTATTTTTTTACTAATAATGATCAGGGAATTCCTTTGGTGGTCCATGGCATGTACCCTAAACAAAGGAAAACCCTTCTGTCTGCCTCCTGCCACTCTCACTCGGATACTAACCACGGACGCCTCAGATTATGCATGGGGAGCCCATTTTCAGGGCAACTGTATGCAGGGCCTTTGGACAAAGGATCAGGAGCACCTACATATAAATTTAAAGGAAATGTTAGCCGTTCAGAAAACTCTGTCGGCCTTCAGGAATCTTCTACAACCAGGACAACTACTGATACAGTCAACACCACAGTTATGTGGTACATAAACAAGCAAGGGGGATCTCATTCCTACCCCCTTTGCAGACTAGCCATGAATCTATGGAACACAGCTCTACCTTGCAGTCTGGACCTTCAAGCTCAGTTTCTACCAGGAAAGCAAAACTTCCTGGCAGACAGTCTGAGCAGAAACCTTTCGGATCCACACGAGTGGATGCTGGACACTGAAATATTCAGGATGATAACAGCAGTCTGGGGATGTCCTCACATAGACCTCTTTGCATCCCATCTCAATCATCAACTACAGAATTTTTGCACCAGGACTTTCCACAAACAAACTTGGAAAGTGGATGCCCTATCATTCAGTTGGAGAAACCTCTCGGGATATGCCTTTCCGCCTCTTCTTCTTCCACGGGTATTATTAAAGATAAAACAGGAGAAGCCCAAGATGATAATCTTGCTGGCCCCATATTGACCTCGACAGTTTTGGTACCCAACTCTGAAAAACCTATGTTGGGAGCCCCCTTGCGTTTTACCACAGACTCTGGACCTTCTGTCCCAACATCAGGGTCAGGTTCTTAACTCCCATGTCAGAACTCTCAGCCTGGCAGCCTGGTTAATCCAGAGTCTTTGATTCATTCTCTCCTACCCAAGCAGGTTATGGATGTCATTTTAGAAGCCAGACGTCCTAGCACCAGAAAATCTTATGCAGGAAAATGGAAAAGATTTTGTTCCTGGATGCAGGCTCAGGATTCTGACCCTCTTCTTCCTAACATTCCTTTGATTTTACTTTATCTGACAGATCTCTTACAATAAGGGTCTCTCTTTCTCTTCCATTAAGATTCATGCCTCTGCTATTTCCGCTCATTATAATACAGACCCTTCAATCTTTTCCCACCAGCTCATGAGACAGTTTCTCAGAGGAGCTAAGAACTTAAGGCCTCCTAGATCTCCTCCCAGTCCTGCTTGTGATCTTAACTATGTTTTGGAAAAACTCACCTTACCTCCTTTTGAGCCTGCTGCCTCTTCTGACATCAAGTTTTATCTTGGAAAACTGCCATCCTGTTAGCTCTGACCTCTGCCAGGAGAGTTTGAGTTGCTAGCTCTTATGGCTGTGGAACCTTATATTATTTTTCATCAAGACAGGGTTTCTTTAAGGACTAATCCTACATTCATGCCTAAGGTGGTTTCCAAAGTGGCTTTAAATCAAACTATTCACTTGCCGACCTTTTTCCCCACTCCTCAAAATAAAGGGAAAAGGATCTTACATTCCTTGGATGTACACAGACAACTACGTTTTTACCTGGACAGAACCAAGGACATCAGAAAATCAGAGCAATTGTTTGTTTCTTATGCTTCAAGTTCTCAAGGTAAAGCCATTTCAGAACAGACCATTTCTAAATGGATTGCTGATGGTATTAGATTTTGTTATTCACACCATGGAAAGCAAATCCCAGAGAGTATACGGACTCATTCCACCAGAGCTGCTGCCTTCCTCAGGGGAGTTCCTACCAAAGACATTTTGGAAGCTGCAACTTGGAGTTCAGTGCATACTTTTTCAAAGCACTACAATCTACCTCTCTACTCTAAGTCTAGGGCAGACTTTGCTTCTGCAGTCTTGCAGGGCCTTTTAGCCGCCCCTTCTACTTTATGACCACCTCTCTTTCACTCTGCTTTGGGATTCTACCCTACAGTCATGACTGCAACAGTGAAACACGATGAACATAGTACAGTTGTGTACACTTACCATAAATGTAGATGTTCGAGTGTCTTCTCTGTTGCAGTCTGGGTTTCCCTCCCTCCTGTCCCCTCTTATTTTTACCTTTGTATGGCTTCCTTTCTCACCATTCTTTTGAGGTGTATTTGCAAAGGTTATGGGACCTTACTCATTTTGGAACTCCTGACATCTGGGGTAAGAAAAACTGGAAAACATGGCGTCGGCTGTCTGCTTTGTACTCCTGGCGCTCTGACTTCAGGGAGCATGGTTGAACAGCTGACGCCGGACCCAGACTTTGGGATTCTGGCCGACCGAGGACTGCCTGCCGGCAGGGGAGAACACTACAATCATGACTGCAACAGTGAAGACACTCTAACATCTACATTTATGGTAAGTGTACACAACTGTACTTTTTCTCCCGTTGCAAAAAGTCGAAAAGAAGTGGGTTCTTCAGCTCCTCGGGACTATGGCTTCCACAGTTCTATTGGTACCATTAGCCAGGTTGCACCTGAGAATTCTCTAGTGGCTTGTTTTCCTAGTGGTCCTTCCAATTTCTCCCACTGAATCATCCTATCCTGCTGACGGAATCATGCAAGAAGGACCTTCATTGGTGGATAGATCCCAATCAGCTGATCACGGGTGCCCCCTTTGTTCTGGCCCAACCCATTGCCACTTTGACCACGGATGCCTCCCAGATTGGGTAAGGGGGGGGGGCATTATCTCTGCAGGACTGTCCAAGGCACATGGCAAGAACACGAGGCTCATCTGCATATCAGTGTTTTGGAGATGAGGGTGGTGCTTCTGGCGTTGCAAGCACTTCAAGACTTTCTTCCTCTAGGGACAATTGCAATACAATCAGACAAAATGCCGGTGGTTTGGTATATCAACAAACAGGGTTGTACCAGATCTTACCCACTCTGTCGAGAGGCCATGCAAGTTTGAGAATGGACAAATTCTTCCCAGCGCTTTCTGGTTGCAACGCACATTCCAGGGATGACCAACTTGATAGCAGACAAGCTCAGCTGGGCAATTCTAATGCCTTATGAGTGGTCTCTGAAACGGGAAACAGTGGATCAGATTTTCCAGAAATAGGGACAGCCTTTCAACCTTTTTGCCAGCCCAGTCAATACGAAATGCAGCAGCTAGTTTCCCCTCATTCCCCCTGCGGGGGAGTCTCCCAGAGACGTTCTGGCTCAAGATTGGCCCATGGGACTTCTGTATGCTTTTCCTCCAATCCATCTCAATTTCAAAGTGATTAAGAAAGCCAGTCAGCTGGGAAGCAAGTTGATCCTCATTGCTCCTTACTGGCCTCGTCAGGTCTGTTTCCCCTTCCTCAAGCCCCTCCTCCTGGACAATCCTTGGATTCTGGACCCAGCTCTAGATCTATTGACTCACGTGTCTGGTTCTCTACACCCCTCAGTCCACACCCTTAAATTGACAGCGTGGCTGCTCCAGTTCCATCCGTAGTCGGGCTTCATGATGTATCATCCTCAGTGTTGCATATTCTTATGTCCTCCCATAAACGTTCAACTAGGAGGCTGTATGGCAGTAAATGGAAAAGATTTTCTATTTGGGCACAGAGAATGAATGCAGATCCATACACTGCGTCTATCCCTGTGATTCTGGATTTTCTTTCTGAGCCTTTTCAACAAGAATCTGCCGCTGCCCCTATTAGAGTCCAATTGGCGGCGATTTCTCATTTTCACTTAAGTTTTCCAGTTACCAATTTAATGTCTCATAAGCTATGCAAGACCTTTTTGAAAGGGGCCGCTCTATTGAGACCACCTCTGCAAGAACCAGTGGCTTCTTGGGATTCAAAGTTTGTGTTGTCTAAATTGACATCTAGACCCTTTGAACCGTCCCACTCATCTGCTCTAAAATTTTTGTCTTGAAGACCTTGTTTTTGGTATCTATCACATCAGTTAGACGGTTATCGGAGATACAGGCCTTGTCTATTAAGCCACTGTATTTGATTTTTCACAAAGACAGGGTGTCATTACGTACTAATCCCTCCTTTGTCCCTAAAAATTGTTCTAATGCTACTTTAAACCAATCAAGAGAACTCCCAGTTTTCTCCCCTAACCACTGTAATGCAGCTGAATACCGTTTTCATCAGCTAGACGTTCATAGACCACTACGTTTTTATCTACAGCGGACATGAGGCTTTCAGGAAGTGAGATCAGTTGTTCATTTCCTTTTCTGACTCTAGATTGGGCTTACCAGTTTCTAAAGTGACACTATCTAATTGGATTTCCAGTTGTATAGCCTTTATCTATAGCTCAGAGGGCAAACCTTTACCCTACAGGATCAAGGCTCATTCTACCAGGTCACTGTCTACCTCTGCAGCCTTTCAAGCCAGGGTACCACTTGATAATTGTGCAGCAGCTACGTGGGATATCCCTTACACTTTTATTAAACATTACAAATTGGATTTGGCATCCAGGAGTAGAGCATCCTTTGGCTCCACAGTGCTCAAGAGTATTTTCCAATGAGCCACCCAAGAATAAGGCGCTAGGGGTGCTGTCCCATATTTAAAAATGAAGGTGAGATCGGACTAACATAAAGAAGTTATGTACTCACCAAAATGTTCCATGTTAGTAGTCCATCTCACCCTTCATTTTTACCAACCCACCCTCCTGCACCCCATCTTGGAAGATCTGGAAGTAATAATTTGGTTGCCCTTGGTTGGAAACCCTTTAGTTATAGGTTGTTTTTATGGTTGTTATAGTGAGCAGCAAACAAGATCTGGGGATTGTACTGGTGCACCATGGGATACCTGCTTAGCCATGAGCCAACCAGAAGTCTTCCAGCTTGTAAATCGGCTGAGTTCGAGCCGAGGATCTGCTCTGAACCCATATGTAAAAATGAAGGGTGAGATGGACTAACCAGCATGGAACGTTATGGTGAGCACATAACTTCTTTTTTTCAATACCATGGTTCCCTTGCCACCTTTCGCCAATAAATTCCGGCCTTCCTCTCTCTGTGTTGGCAGGAAAGCTCTGAAGGGCTTAACAGCCAAGTGTGTTTAGTCAGCTTAGCTCAAGTAGTTTAATGGTTTGAATGTGTGGAAGTTGCCCTGATGCTTTGGAAGCTGGTGGGATGTTTTATCCTTAGCAGGATAAAATCCATATAGCTAAGGCTACTGCAGCAATGATAATTCGGACATCTGCTATTATGGTAAGTTTACTTGCACAATTCAACTTTCTCTTCTCTGATTGGCATTTAACTAATATGAATTGATCTGGGGATTACTGTTAAAGAGGTGTCAGTAAAGGTAGTTAGACTGATCCCCCCCCCCCAAAAAAGGTCAGTTTTTGCAGAACATTTTTTCAGTATGAGATAGTGAAGTGTTGCTTTTACAGTGGAGTTGAGCTAGATAAAGCTTTTAATGCTGTAGCTTAACCCCCTGTGCAGGAATATTTTAGGTCTGTGTTTGAGTAGCCCTTGGTTATTCTTTAAGAATATTGAGAGAAGTTATGCTAGGGGTATGCAGGGTTGCCAGATTTCCAGCACCCCAGGTAAGGACAAAAAAAAGAAGGTCGTCTCTCATGGCAAGTGAAGACCAAAAAAAAAAAAAAAAGGTCTTCGACAACTGAAGACCAAAAAAAAAAAGGGGGGGGGGTCTTTAATGCGGAACAGAGTTCCACATTAAAGGCTGAGCTCACTCAGTAGCTCTGCAAGCCCTGAGTCACACACATTTATAGCGAAGTGTAGTCTGGATTTTGCACAGAATATATTAGTTTATAGCAGTTTTGTAGCTCCTAGCTTTAAGGGACATTCATTTATATCTGAAGCTGCAGAAAAATTCCAGTCTGATGTCACATTTCATGAATCAAAAACATTTTACTTTGGGCAGCATGTTTGAAAAGATCAAAAGCCAGTTTACCCTGTTTAGATCTGGATAGAGAGGTGAGATGGTCTGACCAGGCTAGACTTAATTGTCACAGGCTAGTGGGTGTGGAGAACCAGAGCAAGCTTTCCCCTAACTGGTACATGTGAATTTTATGCTGATTTCAAAATAGTTCTCCAGCAAGCTTGGCAGAGCAGTCTGTAACTTGTAATTGATATCACTATAAGAAACGATCTTGTGTGTAATCTAAAAGACGACAGAGATGTAGCAAGGAAATCTGAGTCACCTACATTTCATTAGGTGTAAACTTACTAAACTTTCAACAGGAAAAAAAATTTGTTAAAACGTAAGCTCCGTGAAACTTTAAAAAAGGCATACTTTACGGGGGGGGGCACTTGCACCACCATGTGGGGGGGGGACTGCCTACCCCATACCCCCATAACTTACATACATGTCCACGGTATATAATCACAAAGAAAAGCCAACAGATGCTAAATTACTGTTGGCAGGAAAATGGAAACCACATCAGCCTTTACTATCAATAAGAAAAATGATCAAGGATTTAAAGATCAGGGAATTGATTAAGGTGGGCGAGTTTAAACCTCCTCCACTTTATACTTGCCCATGTATGACCTGCTATGAATTACCACAATTAATCCATCCACAACCCTTTTTTCCCCCCATTTTTACACATGGGATTGGGGTGTCATTTTAACAGTGACAATCTAAAGTGAAGGTTCACACAGGTGACTAGTCCGCACATAATGCTATTTGTTTAAGCTCAGCATAGTAACAGAGAGCTGTAAATAGCATAGCTTTAATTTTCCATGCATATTCACAATTTTCTTCAGTTTTACTAATAAGCCAGAAAATCTTTCAGCCTTCCTCTTTTTGTATGTGATGAGGCTTGAAAAACAGTCAAGAGAAAGACCAGAATCATTAATGCCTATTAAAAGTTATTTCTACCTAGGTCAAGTAGTTTCCTAGCATCACAAAGAGATTCATTTTGATAATTTAACAATATCTCCATCACCTACCTACAGAAAACACACATTTTAGTATCTGCAAATTAAGATAGTGTTAAAAGTATGAATTAAATGACATATTATAATTATTCATGACAATCCAGAATGGATGACAAGAAAATGATGCTGTACTGCCTTGTCAACACATTATTCATAAATAAACTTGGAAATGAATCACTGCTGAAGGCAGTCACTAATCATCAGACAGACAGACTCTGCTGATACATTCCTCCTGCACAAAGTAACAATACAAGCCAAAGATTAATCCAGCAATTTGCTGCAATTTTCCAGTCGAAGACTAGCTTCCAGAGAGCAGACAGAACATTAAAACACGGTCATGCTCTTTTATTTAACCAGTAATGCAAACTTCTGAGATCTGTCTATGTTGGCAAGAAAAAATACAGGAGTGCAAACTATTTTAAAGATTTGAATGCTATCACACATACTTAGCGCTACCTCACAGACAACAAACATAAGTGTATCTACAATCCTGTAACAGCTTTAATAAAGTTTAGTATACTTCATGGTCTCACACGCGCACACACAATGTGTATTATACAGCTTCTAAAGCCATTTTAACTCCCAATAGCAGTTCTGTGATGGCTGCTATTTCCTATAACAAAATTAGTGCTTAATAGCGCACACAATTTATTAAAAACATTTCTTAAACCAGAACACTTAGAAAGAATTTTGGGAAAAAGAGAACCTGAGTGCAACTGTTGCCATTCACATAGTAAAAACATTTCAGTGTTGGGAAGGCTAATTCTGCAATCAAAATGTTTTACTCTTAAAATGTTTATATTTTCATCCTAAAATACTTATTTCCTGTCTGCTCTACACAACATGCTTAGGTCAGCAAAATTTGTTGTAAAATAGTTCACAATTCAACAACAGTACATTAATTACTGCAACACAGCACACACACAAAAATCACACCATGCAAATCCAGCAGTCCTGTATACTAGACAATTATGTGCATAACTACTACTTCAAGGCAGCCCATTTTGTTAAGCACTGTATAATCACAAGTCTGCATATGCCATGTCTTTCCCTGTGCAGTTTGATTGAACTCTTCTGAGCCAGCTTCATGTGTAACATGTTACATTCTTACCAGCTTAAATAGCGCACAATGCATGAGCCAAAATGGGCTGATGTTTTCTAAACAGTCAACAGTAAAAGACTACCCTTTACCCATTGTAACAACTAATGCATATAGCTGGTGCTGGAGTCCTCACAGAACAGGAAGATGAACCAGAAGATTTCAGATTAAAAATTTCAGTGTGAACACTGTTCAACGTAGTAGATTTGAAAATCAGCATGCACCTTGCTTGCTTTTCAGTAAACACATTAATAACTGCAGTATTATCAGACAGTTGTGACATCTCTGTGCACATAAATCAGTGGCAGACTGCACTAAACACGGAGCTTCTCGTGTTTAATGCATTGCAGATGTCCTTCAAGGATGCATCTGCAGTCATAACAAATGGGTTGTCCTGTCGTCAGGCAGCCCTTCGGTCGGCCGGATTCCAAAGTCTGGGTCCGGCTTCGGCTGATGTCGCACTTCACCCGACGTCATCTCTGCTGGTCTTCGGGTATAAAGGCATCAGCCGACGCCATTTTCCCCAGTCTTTCTTGCCGCGTGGCGCCCGAAGCAGAAGCTGTTCGAAAGTGCCGGTCGGTCAGATCCAGAGATTACTACTACCGAATACTACTTCGAAGACTTCTAAAAAGCTAAGTACCCCATTGGGGACTCTTTCTTGCCTCAGCCGATGTCAGAAAACGTAAATAACTGTTTAACTTGTGGGAAACAAATACCTCATAAAGATTTCCACTCTTACTGCCTACCTTGTTTAGGCCCAGACCACGACGTAGCAGCCTGTTTAGCCTGTGCTTCCTTCAACCGACGAACGCTTAGGTGTCGGTCGGAGTTTGCTGAACAGTTTTTCGGCTCAGATTTTGCGTACATTATGCCGTCGGATCCTCCGACTACCCATATTTTAAAAAACGCAAAGAAAAAGACCGACACTCGCGGTCCGCGGTTTCGGCCGAAACCACGGTTAAGCAAGCCGCAAGTGTCTCGGTTTCGGCCGAAAACGAGAAAACAGGTCAATCTTCAGCAGAATCCATGACTACTACTGAGGCTCCTGCTACCTTAGTTGAATCGGCCTCTGAAGTTTTGCCTACTACTGTGGTTCCTAGTGAATTATCAGACACCATCCCTTTGGATGTCTCTACCCCAGCACGTGGTGCTGCTAGGCCTCCTGCAGCCATGTCTATAAAGGCCTTTGCCAGGGCTAAAGCAGCCAAAACTGTCAAATCAGTGCCTGTTAAGACCCCCTCACATAGGCCCACTTCTAGTTCACAAATGCTTACTCTGGCAGAGGATTTAATCTCCTTAATTAGGGGATCCCAATCTCACCCAGACAGGGCCTCTCAGCCTCCAGAAAAGAGACCTAGAGCAGAGCCCCGAGCCAGTGTCCTCTGATGATTCTTGGATGACTCAGACATTACAGATCAGCCAGAGGCTCCTTTTTCTACTTATGAAGATTCCGATGCTGAAGAATCCATTCCATCTGCCTCTCCACCAGAGGAATTTTCCTTTGGGGAAACCTTAAATGCCATGAGAGAACAATTCCAATGGCAGGGACAAGATTTCTCAGATTCAAGAAAAAGGCTTAGGACCTTTCTGCACTTACCACAACATAGGCCCTTAGCTATACCTCCAGTTCTGCCTGTTGTGGATGATGCATTTAATGATGTTTGCACTGCTCCGGATACTTTACCTCCAGCCCCTGCCAAACCAGATAGATTTTACAGGGTGCCAGACACTCATCACCACCTATACAAGACCCCACTTGCAGATCCTGAGACTATATCCCAGGGGCCTAAGGCAGTAGCTTCGACCTCAGCAAAAAACCCTCTCCCTTCTGAAAGGGAATCCAGGTCCTTAGAGAGATGGGGGAAAAAGTTTACACCTCTGCTACTCTCTCAGCTAGAGCTTTAAACTGTCAGTTTCACATGATCCAATACCAAGAGTTTATGCTTGATCAGTTAACTAAGAAGCTGTCCTCTGATGACTCCTTAGATAAGAAATATGTTTTAGAAATGGTGAGTAACATTCAGCAGGTTAGTAACCATTCTTTAAAATGTGGCTATGATGCACTGGAGGCTTCATTTAGATCAGCCATGACTGGCACAGTGATAAGAAGGCATGCATGGTTGAAGGAACAGGTTTTGCCGGATCATGTTAAAGCAAAGCTGTTAGATGCTCCTATGGATAAGGCCAGTCTATTTGGTACACCTGCTCAGCAAGTAATCAAGAAAATGGAAGAGAAGGCAAAATCTGTACAAACAGTTAAGGATTAATAACATTTTCAGCCCCCAAGGTTTAGCAGGAACTGGCCTGCCAAAAATTGGTCCTTTCCAGACTCCTCAAAATCTCAGAGGCAGGAATAGACACTCTAGAGGCAGAAATCAATCCAGAGGAGGTGCCTATAGAGGACGCCAGTGGCAAGGCAATAACCAGAGAGGCACAGACACAACCACTGCCACTGCAACAGGACAATCACAGTGACTTGACTCTGACACCGCCTACCAGGGAGCAAATAGCAGCACCTTTAGGCGGAAAGTTAGCCTTATTTTCGAAAAATTGGCACTATATCACAAAAGACAAGTGGATTTTGCAAACCATAGACCAAGGCTACAGGTTCCACTTCCACACCTTACCAGTAAAAAGAGGAATGCCAAACCTACCTCCAAATCAAAAAACAGGAGCTCTAAAGCAGATAGCTCAATTAACAAAGATGAGAGCTGTGGAAAGAGTACCAATAACACAACAGGGCAAAGGATTCTACTCCAGACTCTTCCTAGTACCAAGAAGAGAAAAGTTGGAGACCTATTCTCGACCTGTCTGTCTTAAACACATACATCATTGTACCAAAATTCAAAATGCTGACCCTACAGCAACTTCTTCCCATGCTGGGCAAGGAGTGTTGGCTGGTAACTCTAGATCTCAAGGAGGCATACCTGCACGTCCCCATACGACCAAATTGCAGAAGATACCTCAGATTTCTTGCAGGATCAGAGCATTATCAATTCTCAGCATTGCCCTTTGGCTTATCTACTGCGCCCAGAGTATTCACAAAATGCCTGGCATCAGTAATCGCTCATTGCAGGCTACAGGGAATCCAAATTTATCCATACCTGGACGACTGCCTGTTACAAGCGGACAACAAAAGCAAGCTGACAACAGATTTACAAAGAGTCATTTGCTTACTACAAGCCCTGGGATACACAGTCAATTTAAAAAAGTCAAGACTGATACCATCCCAGACAATAACATTCTTGGGTGCGGAATTGGGACACAGTAAAACAAATGGCATTCCTAACTGCAGAAAAACAAGCACAACTCCCTCTTTACTTCTTGGCATTAACAAAGCAGCACAAACTAACAGCAAGAAAAGTACTGCAGGCCTTGGGCTTCATGGCATCATGCATAATCCTGGTCCCCCATGCCAGACTGCATATGAGAAAACTACAGTGGTACCTAAAGAATTTATGGTCTCAGCACAGGCACAGCTTAGAAACCGCAATCCCACTAATCCCATGCCTGAAACAAGAGTTCCTATGGTGGGCTCAAGCATGCCAGTCAAACCCAGGCTTGCCCTTCCACAACTTTCAAGCAAACCAAACCATCACAACGGACGCCTCAGACCTAGGCTGGGGGGTGCACATGTTGGACAAGTGCATACAAGGATTGTGGACTCCAGACCAGCTGCACCTGCACATAAACCAAAAAGAATTGCTAGCAGTAAAACTAGCAATCCAGAAATTCAAACCATTCCTCAAAGAAGGCCATTTAATGATAAGGACAGACAACACCACAGTCATGTGGTACATCAACAAACAGGGAGGCACTCATTCATACCCCCTATGCAGAATGACTCTGTACCTTTGGAATATGGCTCTGAGCTACAACATCCAGTTACAGGCAATATTTGTGCCAGGAAAAGAAAACACCCTAGCAGACATGTTAAGCAGAACCACCTCAGATGCTCACGAATGGATGCTACACCCGGACATCTTCAAGGCCATCACAAAGAAATGGGGAATGCCACAAATAGACCTATTCGCATCCCAACTCAATCACCAGCTCAAAAAATTCTGCACAAGGACATGCCACCCACTAGCCTGACAGCATATGCATTTCCACCTCTGCCTTTGATGCACAAGGTACTACTGAAAATCAAAGAGGAACGTCCAAGGATAATTCTGATAGCTCCGAATTGGCCAAGACAACACTGGTATCCTTTGCTGAGGAGCATGTCTCAGGGGAGAATGTGGCCAATACCCCTGATGCCTTTGATGTTAACTCAGAACAACTACAACATCATGCACCCAAACCTAAAAACCTTGCAACTGACTGCCTGGAACATCACATAACAGCTACTAACCCAGACTTATCCTAAAGGGTTAAAGACATTATCCTTGAAGCCCGCAGACCTTCAACAAGAAGGAACTATGCAGGAAAATGGAAAAGGTTTGTCATTTGGAGTACTGAAAGAGGAAAAGATGTCTCTAACATAGATATTGCTAACATCCTGGAGTACTTGGCAGAGCTTCTACATACGGGCCTGTCCTATTCCTCCATCAAGATGCATGCATCAGCTATTTCCGCAGAATACAGCTTCGATCCACCTGTCTTTTCGCATCCTCTACTCAGGCAATTCCTCAGAGGGATCAAGAATGTAAAACCTCCTAGGAAACCACCATTACCAGCATGAGACTTGAACTTTGTGCTAGAAAAATTGACACTCCCTCCATTTGAACCAGCAGCAACAGCAGATCTTCAACACCTATCATGGAAAACTGCTTTCCTACTGGCAATTACTTCAGCAAGGAGGGTTTGAACTACAGGCCTTAATGGCAGTACAACCCTTCCTAATCTTCCATCAAGATAGTGTCCATGAGAACTAATCCTACTTTTATGCCCAAGGTGGTATCCAGAGTGTCTTTAAACCAGGCAATCCACCTACCTACCTTCTTTCCCAATCCACAGAACAGCGGGGAAAGGCTGCTGCATACCTTGGATGTACATAGACAGTTACGCTACTACCTGGACAGAACCAAAAGTAACAGAAAAACTGACCAGCTTTTAGTAGCCTATGCAACAGGAAGGGAAGGAAAAGCAATTTCCAAACAGACAATCTCCAAATGGATAGGAAATTGCATAAGATTCTGTTACTTTTACCATGGAAAACCAGTTCCACAGAACATAAGACCTCATTCTACAAGGGCTACAGCCACTACCACAGCTTTCTTACGAGGAGTGGCAACCAAGGACATTATTGAGGCAGCTACTTGGACCTCCGTGCATACATTTGCCAAGCATTATAATTTACCTCTATACTCTAGATCCCGAGCAGGGTTTGCCACTGCTGTATTGCAAGGGATCCTAACTACACCATAATTCTTCTTCCTCCTCCCCTAGTTTGGCTATGGTATTCTACCCATTTGTTATGACTGCAGATGCATCCTTGAAGGACATAGTACAGTTTTGTACCTACCATAAATGTAGATGTCCGAACAGGATAGCATCTGCAGTCAGGATTACCCTCCTTCCCTCTGTGGTACTCTTAGGGTATTTACCCTCCTTATAGCTAGCTGGGGGGAGTCTCTTATGGTGTATTTGTTTGTATATATGTACATACATGCTTATTTTGTGTTTGCCTTCTACTATTTTGGAAACATTGGCATTTATCCAAAATTTAGCTTTCCTAGAGGGCAACTGGCATCTGGGGCAAGAAACACTGAGGAAAATGGCGTCGGCTGATGCCTTTATACCCGAAGACCAGCAGAGATGACGTCGGGTGAAGTGCGACATCAGCCGAAGCCGGACCCAGACTTTGAAATCCGGCCGACCGAAGGGCTGCCTGACGACAGGACAACCCATTTGTTATGACTGCAGATGCTATCCTGTTCGGACATCTACATTTATGGTAGGTACAAAACTGTACTTTCCGCATTCAACACAAGTAGCTCCGTGTTTAGTGATTTTTGATTGGCCCGTATACCGGCATATGGGCCAATCAAAATCTAAACTCTGTTTAATGCAGAACACAAGAAGCTCCGTGTTTAGCAATTTTTGATTGGCCCGTATGCCAGGTATACGGGACAATCAAAAAAAAAAAAAACAAACAAACAAAGCGGAGGCTGGCCGGGATTTAAACCGGCAGAGCAGGGCTCGGGATCAGGCTGCTGATCTCGGGACAGTCCCGCCCAAATAGGGACGTCTGGCAACCCTGGGGGTATGGAATGTGAGAAGTGGTTGTGGCACTGTAACTCCTATGGCAAGGACACAAAGGCCAATCTTCTCTGAATTATTTGGTGAAATGTCTTGTGAAAGAAGCAGCTACAGTTTCATAGTTCTAATGCTAGTGATAAAGATTCTAAACTTTATTTTTGCTTTAATAAATGTCACACCTTTGTAGTGGTGTGGTCATTGACATGTTGATATCTTGCATTTTTTCTGGTCAGCTGCTATTAATGAATTGTGGCTGACTTTAGTCATGTTTGTTTATTTTGACAGTATCATTACAAGTCAGCCAGGTTGATCTAGTTTCTCATGTAACACTGCTCCTGTCAATGTAGATGAAATATGGCCCCCTGGAAAGGGCAGACTTGTCTAGAAAATATTTTAGCCAGGATGAGAACTCTTTTATGGTGTCCCTTCCTGTTTGAGAGGCAGCTGCCTTATTCCTTGAGTTGAAAGGCAAGACTGCTAATCCACATTTTTGCACCGTTATTCATATGTTGATTTTTCTCTGTATCTGCTCCTGTTTCATTTCAGGGAAGGATCAGTTTATATTTTTCATGATGACTTATATCACCCGTATTTTAGGGACCCCACGAAAGTTTCACTTTCTAGTATATATGGATGGGAAGTCAAAGGAATGAATGCAGTCCTGATCAGCCACTACTCTTAGCCTCACATCTGCCATTCATCAAACTTTTTCTGTTGCAGACAGGATGGCTCAATTCCAGCACCTGGGGAAATCTCCCCAGGCAAGTGGCTGAAATTGAAATGGATTTTAAAAGTATGCTTCAGTATACAGTTCTGTTTGAAACCTCATGTTCAGCTGATTCTGACGTCATAAGGGCAGGGTGGTGGTCCAGTGGTTAATATCCAAGACCCTTTTCCCCAAGGCCTGGATTCAATCCTGAACTTTCGTCACTGTCTGGAGGGTTTTTTTTTCTGTGAGAAATGTGGCTGTTATGTAGTCCAATCTTGCCTACATTCTTACCCGTGGGTTCGGAGCCGAATATCTGCTCCGACTCGGCCAAACTTTTCTAGCTCCAAGTCTTCTATTGGCTAGGCTAAGCCGGTATCCCATGGTGCACTGCTCCATATCCCGATCTCATTTTCCGCTTGTGTAACTCTGACGTGGTCTCACTCTTGGCTGTGGCGAAGTACCTTTTTTTTCTTGTTTGAGAATTTCTTACAAACAAAAAGCTATTTTCATAGCTAGTGTCTATTTAGTGTTTTGGTTTAGGTAGTGTGTTTGTGGTTTCCCGCTAATTGTTCTTTCGGGCTAGGCCCATTTCAGTTAGAGGACTTAGTCCTCTTGTCCTGTGTTGTTCGCGCTAAAACCGTTTAAGTTAGAGGTTTTAGTGTCTGTTTCCTTTCCCCTTGCTAATTGTGGTCAGAAAACCATTTTAGTTAGAGGTTTTTGGCCTTTTTTGTTTGTGTGTGTTCCTTCTGGGGTTTGTGTGTTCCCGCTTTTTGTGGTGGTGTGTGTCTGGGTCCTTTCTTGTCGGACAGTGACTAGTGCTGTGTTGTTTTTTTGTGATTGCTTGTTGGAAAATGTCCAAGGATACCAAAGAGCACAAACCTTCGGGTTTTAAAAAGTGCACTAAGTGCAGTTACAAAATGTCCATCACCGATGGGCACTCAATTTGTGTTTATTGCCTGGGAGCCATCCATCTGCAGGAGTCCTGCAGCTTCTGCCATGCTTTTTGTCCCAGAGTGCTCCAAGAAAGAAAGAATAAGCTGATTTTAAAGGGACTCTTGAAACCCTCTTTCGAAGAGGCTATGGATTCTTCTCCCAGTGCTAAACCTAAGTCCTCAAAATCTAAAAAGAGATCTCCGGCCCCTTCAGTTTCTTCGGAACCACCAAAGAAAGTCACAAAACTTGCTTCGACCTCCTCGGCTCAACTGTCTTCAGGGCCGCAGGAAGTGTCTGTGTTGATGGAACTGGCGTCTGCGCCAATTATATTGGAACCTCTTTGAAGCCGATCGCCCAGTCTTTAGACCAGTTTCACCTGAGAGGAGATCTCGATCTCCCTGTCCTCCAAATCCTCCAGGACCCTTTCTGATGTGGATGTTGATAGGGTGGTGCAGAGGCTTCTCCAGTCACCGGTTTTGGCAAAATTGTTTTTGGCTCCAGAGCCGGTCCTGATCCCTTCTTTGATCATTCCTCCTCCGAGTGCATTTCTGTCTTCGGAGCCAGAGTGTTCCGTGCCGTGTGATGTTCCTAGGTCGGTTCCGATGGTCCCTCCGGGCCTATCGGTACCGACGTCGGTTCCGTCCATGGGGTTCGGGACTCAAGATTCTTCAGTTGGGCCTGAGGGGGACATCTCGGGACATATTTCGGTTCCGAGTCTTCCGCTCGGTGCCTCGGCTCGAGGGACCCTGACTCCTGTCTTGGTCTCGGAGGCTGGCCGGTCCTCTGACTTGGGGGGGGGCTGCCTTTGAGGCCATGCAGACTGCGCTTGCCAGATCTTCAGCTACATCATGCGGGTCGGTCATTCTGTCCCCCACCACTCTGGTTAGAGCCTCTGATCACCTCCTATCTGTAGACAGTGGAGCACCAAGGCCTAGGGATACCCCACGAGTGGTCCCCAAGTTTCTGAGGGCCCTTCACAGTTCGTGCCTGAGGAGCCCACTAGAAAGAAAACGTGCAAGAGGAAGTACATAGACTCCCAGGATGAGTCTCTCACCTCTGATACTGACCTCGAGGAATCGGAGGGGTCTCCCAAGTCATCCTCTGATGATGATTCCTTCTCCCGACATCCTGGAGATACTGAAGCAAAGAGGTGACTGGCCGTCCAAAGCCCCCTCCGAGGAGTCTGTCTTCCTTAAGGCCTTTGGTGCTCATCCCTCCACCTCCTGCGTGTCCCCACCCTTCGAGCTCTTAGATTTAATTTGTCGAAAGGTGTGGGAAAACCCTGATTCTGTGGAGCCCATACCCAGGTGTCCCAGCAAGTTTCTTTCTGCTCCCCTGGGTAAGGAGTTTCTGTCCAAAGGAGTCCCTGTGGATGCCATGGTGGAGGCAGCCACTCAGAAGGAAATAGCAGAGTCTTCTTCCTCCGTCCATCCTCCTAACAAGGAGTCTAGGACCATGGACCAGTACGGGAAGCGTACCCTCTCATCAGCAACCTTTACCTTATGGTCGCTGAACTATCTGTCTCATTTCACTCTGCTCCAGAGAGATCTCCTCAAGGAGTTAGGAGATACTCTTGCGGGTAACGTTCCTGAAACGGTGGCCCAAACGGTCAACGCCCAGGTGTCTACCCTCAATTCCATAGTTAACTTCTCCATGTGGCTCATCTCATATACAGCTGATGGAGCGAGTAGGGCAGCAAGCTCAGGAGTCACCCTTAGAAAGCAAGCCTGGTTGCACCTTTGTCACTTCACAGAGGCCTTCAAGTCTTCTTTCACGGACGCCCCCATTTGATGGTTCTTCTTTGTTTGGAACCAAAGTGAAAGACACCCTCACCATGTGTGAACAAGAGGGAAAGACCCTGTCTGCCATAGGGGTCCATTTTTCCCTTCTCTCTAGGCCTTACCCCAAGGCCCAGTGGGGTGGGAAGACGTGGTTCAAAAAAATCACAGAGGTTTTTTCCTGCCGCATAAGGTGAGTCCCCCTCCAGAGGCAGAGGAGGGGGAGGTTATTCAGGGAGACACCGCCCTAGAGGATTCCTTTCGCGGCTCCCCCTACTCTCGTTCCTGAGGGAATACCCGGCTGTGCTTAACCAGAGCCAGTCGGAGGTCGGATTTCATTATATCTGGAAGCCTGGAAAAGCATCTCCCAGGACCGATGGGTATTACGAATAATTTCCAGATGTTATGAAACCCCGTTTGTCAGACCCCACCCTTCAGTCAGAAAAATTCCGGACATTCCACCCAGTCAAAGGGATCAAGCAGCCTCAGAGGGTTCAAAGCTGCTAGGAAAAGGAGCCATCCAGCATGTCCCCTCAGACCAAGTCGGATTAGGGACTTACTCAAGATTCTTTTTGGTGACGAAAAGAACAGGGGACCTGAGACCCATATTAGATCTCAGCTGACTGAACAACTATGTACAGAAGTCCAAGTTCCGTATGGTCACACTACAGTCGATTCTCCCATTGTTGGGAGAGGCGGTATGGATGTGCTTCATTGACCTCAAGGATGCTTACTACCATGTCAAAATGGACAGGGCATCCAGGAGTCACCTACGCTTCTGGCTGGGAGCCAGTCATTTCCAGTTTCGAGCCCTGCCCTTTGGTCTCACCACAGCCCCCAGGGTGTTCACCAAATGCATGGCAGTGGTGACTGCTCACTTGAGATGTCAGGGATTCCAAGTGTTTCTGTATCTAGACGACTGGCTCCTTACTTGCCCCCACCAGGCATCTACTAGTCCAAACCAGGGACGCTACCATTGCTCTATGTCAACAGTTGGTCATAACACTAAATTGGGAAAAGTCTGCCTTGTTGCCCTCACAGCGTGTCACCTTTATAGGCGCAGAATTAGACACCGTTCGAATGCGAGCATTTTTACCTCAGGAAAGGATCAGAGTCTTGCAGCAACAGATACACACAACCTGATGCCCCTGAGGAAAGCAAAGGCAAGATGGGTTCTTCAACTCTTGAGGACCATGGCAGCAACAATTATGTTGGTCCCTCTAGCGAGATTGCACATGAGACTTCTTCATGGCTCCTCTTTGTTCAATGGTCTCTCCAAAAATTTCCACTTTCTCGCCCCATTTTGCTCACGGACAGATGCAAACAGGATCTCAGTTGGTGGCTTTGCACCAACAATTTGGACAGGGGAAAACCCTTCATTCCACCCATCCCGGTTGCCACAGTGACCACGGACACCTCCCAGATGGGGTGGGGGTTATTATCTTGGCAGGACAGTCCAAGGCACTTGGCAAGATCACAAGATACATCTACATATCAACGTCCTAGAGATGAGAGCGGTGCTACTTGCGTTGCAGGCACTTCGGAGCTTTCTGCCTCTAGGGACGATTGCAATACACTTGGACATGTCAGTAGTGTGGGCTCTAAACAAGCAAGGGGGAACCAGATCTTATTCCCTGTGCAGAGAGGCCATGAGAGTGTGGCAGTGGGCAGTATCTTCCCAACGGTTTCTGGTGGCAACGCACATTCCGGGAAGTCCAACGTGATAGCGAACAGGCTAAGCAGAACTATTCTGATGCCTTACGAGTGGTCCCTGAATCCTGTAGTTGCAGAACGAATCTTAAGCAGATGGGGTCAGCCTTGCTGCGACCTTTTTGCCAGCCCCCTCAATGCCAAATGCAGCAGCTTCTTCACACTGATCCCCCCCCCCCCACAGGGGTAGTCGGGATGCTCTATTTCACGAGTGGCCCTCCGGTCTGCTTTATGCTTTCCCTCCATTTCCCTCGCTCTCAAAAGTGATTCAGAAAGTGCAATCCTTGGGAAGCAGAATGATTTTGATTGCTCCACATTGACCTCGTCAAGTCTGGTTCCCCTTTCTCCAACCCTACATTGTGGACACTCCTTGGATTCTGGACCTACAATTAGATTTACTGACACATGTCGGGACAGTTCCACCCCTCTCTGATGACCCTCTGGTTGACAGCCTGGCTACTCCACTTCCTTTGTTAGTTAGGCTTCACCAGTTTTCACCGGAAGTAGTTCACATTTTGTCTTCCTCTCATAAGCCCTCTGCTAGGAAGATTTATTCTAGCAAATGGAAGAGGTTTTCTATTTGGGGCATACCTAAGGAATTGATCCTTACACAGCCCTGATTGTTTCAGTCTTGGAGTTTTTGTCTATGCTTTTCCATCAGGGTTCCGCATCAGCTACCATAAAAGTTCAGTTGGCAGCGATATCTAGATGTCCTTCAAGGATGCATCTGCAGTCATAACATATGGGTTGTCCAGCCTCAGGCAGCCCTTCGGTCGGCCGGATTCCAAAGTCTGGGTCTGGCCTCGGCTGATGTCGCACTTTCCCCGATGTCAGAGCGTCTGGGGTATAAAAGCATCAGCCGACGCCATTTTCCTCAGTCTTTCTTGCCACGCGGTGCCCGAAGCAGAAGCTGTTCGCAAGTGCCGGTCGGTCAGATCCAGTGAATTCAGCTACCGAAGACTTCGAAAAAGCTAAGTACCCCGTTGGGGACTCTTTCTTGCCTCAGCCGATGTCAGACAAAGTAAGTAATTGTTTAACTTGTGGGAAACAAATACCTCATAAGGATTTCCATTCCTACTGCCTTCCTTGCTTAGGCCCAGACCACGACGTATCGGCCTGTTTAGCCTGTGCTTCCTTCAACCGACGAACTCTTAGATGTCGGTCGGAATTTGCAGAGGAATTTTTTGGAGCCGCTTTTGCTTATAAAATGCCGTCGGAGACTCCGACTTCACATATGGTCAAAAAACGCAAGGAAAAGGACAGACACTTGCGGCCCGCGGTTTCGGCTGAAACCACGGCTAGGCCTACCGCGAGTGCCTCGGTTTCGGCCGAAACAGAGTCCTCGGAGTTTCCCTCTTCCGAAACCATACTTCTGACCCAGAGGCCCGGGAGGCCCCGGCTGAGTCGGCTTCAGAACTTCCTACCAAAACCAGTGTTCAGGAAATGTCCGACACCATACCTTTGGACATTTCTACTCCTGCACGTGGGGCAGCTAGGCCCCCTGCTTCCATGTTCATTAAGGCCTTTTCAAGGGCTAAAGCTGCCAAACTTTCTAAAGCTTTGCCTGCCAAATCTACCTCGCAGAGGCCTTCCTCTAGTTCACAGATCCTCAGCCTTGCTGAGGACCTTATTTCCTTAATTAGGGGTTCACAACCTCACCCAGACAGGGCCTCTCAACCTCCTCCAGACAAAAGGCCCAGGACTGACCCCTCTGACCCACACTCAGATGATTCCACGGATGGATCTGAGTTGTCAGACCACCAGGAAGGGGCTTACTCGCCTTATGAGGATTCAGCTGCTGAGGAATCTATCCCTTCGGCCTCCCCTCCTGAAGAGTTTTCCTTTGGTGAGACTCTACACTCCATGAGAGAGCATTTCCAATGGCAAGGTCAGGATTTCTCTGATTCTAGAAAAAGGTTAAGGACCTTTTTGCATTTGCCTCAGCATAGGCCCTTAGCTGCACCTCCTGTTCTGAATGTAATTGATGATGTGTACAATGATGTCAGTACAGCCCCTGATACTCTTCCTCCGGCCCCTGCCAAACCTGACAGATACTACAGGGTCCCGGATTCTCATTTCCATCTGTATAAAGCCCATTCTGCAGACCCAGAAACTATTTCTCAGGGCCCTAAAGGGGTTGCGGCCGCTACTGCCAAAAATCCTCTACCCTCTGAAAGAGAGTCTAGAGCTTTAGAGAGATGGGGAAAGAAGGTGTATACTTCAACAACTCTTTCTGTCAGGGCATTAAACTGTCAATTTCATATGATACAGTACCAAGAGTATTTGTTAGATGAACTGAATAAAAAAACTTTCTTCTCCTGAACCCCTAGACCATAAATCCCTTCAGGATTTGGTACACAACTCACAACAGGTTAGTAGTCATTTCTTAAAATGTGGCTATGATGCACTGGAGGCTTCATTTAGATCAGCTATGACTGGGGCAGTTATTCGTAGGCATGCCTGGCTGAAGGAGCAATCTTTGCCAGACCATGTCAAAGCTAAACTCCTGGATGCTCCAATGGAGAAACAAAATTTATTTGGCTCCTCTGCTCAGGAGATCTTAAAAAAGGTTGAAGAAAAGGCAAAATCTGTGCAAACAGTTAAAGATTTCCTGCAAGTTCAACCACCGAGATTCAGCAGAAACTGGCCTACTAAGAATTGGTCCTTTCCAGACTCGGACAAAGCCCAGAGAGGCAGGAACAGGCGCCCTAGAGGCAGAGGTCAATTGAAGGGCTCCTACAGAGGCCGTCAGTGGCAGCCTGCCAACCAGAGGAGTAGTGCAACAGCAACAACAACAACCACTTCAGCAGGACAGGCTCAATGACTTAACTCTGATTCCGCCTACCAGGGATCAACTGGAAGCACCCTTGGGCGGAAAGCTGGCTTTATTCTCAAAAAACTGGCATTATATTACAAAGGATACATGGACACTGCAAATAATAGACAAAGGATACAGGTTCCACTTCCACACTTTGCCAAAAAGAAGCGGAATGCCAAACCTTCCACCAAATCAGAGGGCAGAGGCTTTAAGACAAATCAGCAATTTACTTCACATGAAAGCTATAGAAAAGGTACCATGTTCAGAACAAGGCCAAGGATTTTACTCCAGACTATTCCTTGTACCAAGAAAAGAAAATCAATGGAGGCCTATTCTCGACCTGTCCGCACTGAACACTTATCTCATTGTGCCAAAATTCAAAATGCTGACCCTACAGCAACTTCTTCCCATGTTGGGCAAGGAGTCTTGGCTGGTGACTCTAGATCTCAAGGAGGCATACCTGCACGTCCCTATTCGACCAAGTTGCAGAAGACACCTCAGATTTCTTGCAGGATCAGAGCATTATCAATTCTCAGCATTGCCCTTTGGTTTATCTACTGCGCCCAGAGTATTCACGAAATGCCTGGCATCAGTAATTGCACATTGCAGACTACAGGGAATTCAAATTTACCCATACCTGGATGACTGCCTAATACAAGCGGACAACAAGAAAAATTTGATAAAGGACTTGGCCTATGCCATACACCTGCTACAGACCTTGGGATACACAGTCAACATCCAAAAGTCAAGACTAGTACCATCCCAAAGGATAACCTTTTTGGGTGCAGATCTGGACACAACCACCCAAATGGCTTTTCTCACAGAAGAAAAACAGCTTCCAGATTACTTCATGATTCTGACAAGACAAACTCAGCTTACTGCAAGGAAAATCCTGCAGGCCCTGGGTTACATGGCATCCTGCATAATTCTAATACCGCATGCCAGGCTGCATATGAGGAAATTACAATGGTACCTAAGGAGTGTATGGTCTCAACACAAGTCACAGTTTAGAAACCATGATACCAATCATTCCATGCCTTCAAAAAGAATTCCTGTGGTGGGCTCAGGCCTGCCAGTCCAACAGAGGGTTGCCTTTCAACAAACCAAAAACAAGGCAGACCATCACCACGGACGCCTCAGACCGAGGATGGGGAGCACACATGGAGGGCAAATGTATCCAAGGCCTATGGCCTCAAGGACAGCTAAGCATGCACATAAACCAAAAGGAAATGCTGGCAGTGAGGCATGCAATCGTGGCATTCAAACCCTTCCTCCAACAAGGACACCTGTTAATAAGGACAGACAACACCACGGTCATGTGGTGCATAAACAAGCAGGGAGGCACACATTCTTACCCTCTATGCCAGATGACTATGAATCTGTGGGAACTATTCCTGAATCTCAATATCCAACTACAGTCCCAATTCGTGCCAGGGAAAGAAAATGCACTGGCGGACAGCTTAAGCAGAACTACCATGGATGCACACGAATGGATGCTGCACCCTGACATCTTCCAACTCATAGCAAAGACATGGGGAATGCAGGAGATAGATCTGTTCGCCTCCCCACTCAACCATCAACTGAAGACATTCTGCTCAAGGGCATACCACCCACAAGCTTGGAGGGTGGACTCTCTTTCAGCTGGAAAGCCCTAACAGTATATGCCTTCCCACCTCTCCCATTGATGTGCAAGGTTCTACTGAAGATCAGGGAGGAACAGCCAAAAGTGATACTAATAGCTCCGGACTGGCCAAGACAACACTGGTATCCATTATTGAGAAGCATGTCTCAGACAAAATCATGGCCTCTCCCCCTATGGCCTCTTCTTCTGACGCAGAACAATTTCAAGACCCTGCATCCCAACTTGAAAACATTGCAGCTAACTGCCTGGAAAATTCCTTAAATCCCAATCAAACTGTTTTATCTCGGAGGGTGAAGGACAAAGGACATTATCCTGGAGGCTCGCAGGCCTTCCACAAGGAAGACATACTCAGCTAAATGGAAGAGATTTCTCATTTGGAGCACATCAAAAGGCTCAGATGTCACAGTGGCAAACATAACAAATATCCTAGAGTACTTAGCAGAATTGTTCCACAATGGCCTGTCCTATTCTTCCATTAAGATTCATGCTTCAGCAAATTCAGCAGAATACAATGTGGATCCACCTATCTTCTCGCACCCTCTCCTCAGACAATTCCTGAGAGGGATCAAAAATATTAAACCTCCAAGAAGACCCCCTCTACCTGCCTGGGATCTCAACTTTGTGCTGGAGAAACTGACACTTCCTCCTTTTGAACCAGCAGCATCAGCGGATCTACAGTTTCTATCTTGGAAAACTGCATTCCTTCTGGCAATCACTTCAGCAAGAAGAGTATCTGAGTTACAAGCATTAATGGCAGTGCAGCCTTTTATTTTCCACCAGGACAGGGTTTCACTAAGAACCAATCCTACTTTTATGGCAAAGGTGGTATCTAGGGTATCCTTGAACCAAGCTATTCACTTGCCTACGTTCTTCCCTAATCCACAGAATAGAGGGGAAAAAACGTTTGCACACCCTAGATATACACAGAAAACTACGCTACTACTTGGACAGAACAAAAACTAGCAGAAAAACTGACCAACTTTTTGTAGCATATGCAACTGGGGTGCAAGGAAGAGCAATTTCCAAACAGACAATTTCAAAATGGATAGGAAATTGCATTCGATTTTGCTACTCCTTTCATGGAAAGACAGTTCCTGAAAATATCAGGCCTCACTCCACAAGGGCCATGGCCACCACTACAGCCTTCCTACGAGGGGTGGCTACCAAGGACATTTTAGAAGCTGCTACTTGGAGCTCCGTGCATACATTTGCCAAGCATTACAATCTACCTTTATACTCTAGATCCAGAGCAGGGTTTGCTACTGCAGTCCTGCAGGGGATCTTAACTACACCAACCCTTTCTTAGTACCTCCTCCCCCAGATTGGCTATGGTATTCTACCCATATGTTATGACTGCAGATGCATCCTTGAAGGACATCGCACAGTTTTGTACCTACCATAAATGTAGATGTCCGATAGGTATGCATCTGCAGTCAGGATTATCCTCCCTCCTTCCCCTCTGTGGTATTCCTAGGGTTCTTACCCCTCTTTTAGCTAGCTGGGGGAATCTAGTATGGTGTATTTGTTTATACATGTATATAATTTGCAAATGTTTGGAACTTTTCAGCATTTATCCAAATTTAGCCTTCCTAGAGGGCACCTGGCATCTGGGGCAAGAAAAACTGAGGAAAATGGCGTCGGCTGATGCTTTTATACCCCAGACGCTCTGATGTCGGGGAAAGTGCGACATCAGCCGAGGCCAGACCCAGACTTTGGAATCTGCCTGAGGCAGGACAACCCATATGTTATGACTGCAGATGCATACCTATCGGACATCTACATTTATGGTAGGTACAAAACTGTACTTTTTCATGTTGCGAATGAGCCTAGTCTTATGGCTCACAGACTCTGTAAGGCTTTCCTGAAGTGTACTGTCTTACTCCGTCCTCCAGTCTCCAAACCTATCAGGCCCTGGGATCTCAATTTTGTTCTACAAGCCCTCACTTCTTCACTTTTCGAGCCTGCAGCTACCTGGGATTTGAAATTCTTGACCTGGAAAACAGCCTTTTTAATAGCAATCGCTTGCCAGGCGAGTTTCAGAAATTCAAGCCCTTTCTATCAAACTTCCATACTTGATCTTCCATAAGGATAGGGTTTCTCTTAGACCAAACACTTCTTTTCTTCCTAAAGTGGCTTCCGTATCCAATCTAAATCGATCTATTGAGTTGCCTGTATTCTTTCATCATTTTTCAAACAAGGCAGAATTTAAATTTCATCAGTTGGATGTACACAGACAGTTAGGTTTCTATCTGCACCGAACAAAAGATATCCGAAAGTCTGATCAACTATTTGTCTCCTTTTCGGAAAACAAAATTGGGTCACCTGTCTCCAAAATCACCCTATCCAGATGGATATCTAGTTGCATCTCTTTCGCCTACTCCACAGGATGGAAAGACCTGTTGTTTCTGGTCAAGGCTCACTCTCCTCGGGCTGTTTCTACATCTACAGCCTATCAAGCAAGATTGTCGATGGATGATATATGTGCTGCAGCTACTTGGGCTTCTCCTCACACATTTGTTTCTCATTACAAATTGGACGTGGTATCTAGGGGCAGGTCATCCTTTTGGTTCCACAGTACTCAGGAGTATTTTCCTATGAGCCACCCAGGATGTAGGTGCTAGAGACTCTGTCCCACGGGTAAGAATGTAGGCGGGATTGGACTACATAACATCAAGAAGTTATGTACTCACCATAACGTTCAATGTATGTAGTCCATCTCGCCTCACATTCTTACTTACCCTCCCACCTTCCCCCTTCCTGGAGGGATCTGGAGGTTAGGTTTCTATTTACAGAGTTCCCTTCACCTTTAGCTTTTTCTTTTTTACCTGGATATTGTGTATGCATGGGGAATGAATGAGTATTCGCAGCAAACTAGATCTGGGGATATGGAGCAGTGCACCATGGGATACCTGCTTCGCCCAGCCAATAGAAGACTTCGGGCTAGAAAAGTTTGGCTGAGTCGGAGCTGATATTTGGCTCCGAACCCATGGGTAAGAATGTGAGGCGAGATGGACTACATACAGCGAACGTTATGGTGAGCACATAACTTCTTGTTTCCTTCCATTTGTCATAAACATGCTTTCTGCTTAGCTGCTCCAAAAAGTGTCTATGTATTGTGTGTGTTCTTGCTGCTGTTGAGCACTCTGTGGCTGAAAGGTGCTCATATTGACCAGTTCACTTACTAATGTTTTATTAAAAAAAAAGAACTTGCCAAGTAATTCCTAGATGATTGGCCTTTATGTTATCATAGGAGTTGAATTCAGGTTGACTCTGTACTATTCCCTTTTGTTTCACAAACCCCGAATGGCAGAAGGACACTAGCATGTTCTTGTTCTTTCCTCTTACAGAATATTCCTGTTGCCTGGAGTGGGGAAAATGACAGTTTTGTCTAATCAGTCTTTTGCTGAAAATATTTGACTGCCCAATTCCACTTGTATTGATGGCTGAAAGGAGTTAAGTGATATTTACTCATACCTAGACATTTAAGTCAGCCTCCTTCACCACAGCAAGTTATGGACAGTCTTATAATGGGAATTCCAGTTCCTGAATCCCTACATAAGACTAAATATGAAAAGTCAGATTTAGTAATGATACTGCCTATAGAATTTTGGGCGCATTGTTAGACTCAAAATCTTAGCAGATGGCCATTTTCATTGGGCCGTGTCCCATATCAAATGCCTTTCACTCCACATGTACATTGGCTAGCATTTTGTCAATGCACACTGACAGACTTCAGTTGAATATATTTCAGCATTATTTGCACATACTGCAGAACTGGACAGTACTGCATTGGCTCTCCTGGTTTCTCCATTCCCACCTGCGAAAAAGGAGCTAAACTGGTCGTTGCAGATTGTGAAAACCTGTGCAGATCCATAGAGTTAAATCCATTTATTAGCTGGGTAAGCAAAGTGGTGTAGCTCAGATACTTGTTGAAAACCCATTGGATACAGGGAGCATGTAGACTACGCAAAAACTGCAGGCTGGGGGTTGTTACTGTGAGCCAAAAATCTTATTGAGGTACTGTTGTGCCCTTTTTTCTGAATTGGTTATAATTGTCTTGCTGAGATGCTCTTCAGAATCATTGAGTTTGGATAGAAGTTTGCTTCCATCTTTAAGGGCATTCAAATGGAACCAAACCCTAGGAAGGTATTTTAGGTTCATGTAACTCAGAAGTTAGTCTGTACGTAAGCGTATGTGGCACATTGTTGCACCACTGGCACAAACAAATTCTAAGTATGGGAACTAGCAGTGTCCTTGGCGGTCCGGTACAGGTAACCTGGCTGCCATGCAAAAGGAACTTTTTTAACAGAGTGAAACAGGACATCTAGATCATGAGTGGCAGCTTTATCCCTGTTGTGTGTTGAGATGTGGCCTGTTTTGAGAACATCTGTGCTGGAAGCTGTTATCCAGTGAGGTAAATGCATAGGTTCTTAGGTATTTGAGTAGATCCAGGTATCCTGTTAAGATTTAGGGTATTTAGGATGTCAAGGTTTTCATTTTT
Organism: Protopterus annectens; assembly: GCF_019279795.1. NCBI lineage: Eukaryota > Metazoa > Chordata > Ceratodontiformes > Protopteridae > Protopterus > Protopterus annectens. The sequence goes on from NC_056736.1 coordinate 339,256,773, forward strand.
CTAGCAACTCTTTGTTTATACAACCATGGTTCTTGCACCTTAGCGACATCTTTTTTCTTTCACCTCACACTCGGAAGGCACTCTTTCAATGGTGTAAGGCTTTGCATGCCACAGTGAAGTCCGTTCTTACAGCTTGGAAAGTGAACTTTTGATGACCAGTAGAAACTGATTTTTAAGCAAGTTTTGCAGATTCTTCAATGTGAAAGAGACTTTTGTTTGAAAGTGTTAATTTCTCAAAATGAAAGTGTGGCTCATTGATGCAAAGACCATGACCCAGATACCACTTAACGTTTCACTTCTACAGAGCCTAGGATGCATTTGGGCTTCTTTCTATGGGAATACCATGTTCATCCATTAAGATGTATTGTTCAGCCTTTTCCATCATACCTTCCTAAATGTCTGCCAGCCATTGTTACCTAGACCTAATTGAAGTGTTTATCAAGGGAGTTTTACCTCCGCTCTCCATGTGGGAAATTAAAATGTCAAAGACGAAAGTACTTTACAGGCATTTTCGAGACAATTTTAACAAAGTCTGTTATGCTGCTGGCCGTGACAACAGTTAAAATTGTGAACCATTAGAAAGTATGCAGAACCAGAGTTCGTTCCTAAAGGTTGACTGGAGAATGGAAGGCATTGAAATGGATCTTTTTGTCCCAACACTCTTCATAGTTAGATATTGTAGCATATGTTTGGAGTTTCTGTGTAGCAGTAATCCCTTTGTAGAAATTTAGGGGCAACTTTCCTTTGTCAGTCAAAGGCACAAGCCAGCCCCCATCTTTTCTACACATTCAACTGTCACCAGCCATCATTGAGAGGTGCATTAAAGGGTATCCCTGTTTACTCCCATCTGAGGATATACATTTTCTTCACCAGTCTTCATATGTTTTCAGTAAATTAAATGAGGGTGGCCTAATGGTTAAGGTCAACCAGCAACTGCAGGAGCCGTATAAGGGAACGCAGCTAGAACAGCAAAACGCAACTGTAATCAGAACAATATTAAGTCCAAAAGTAGACCAGTCTTTACAGTGGTTCACCAGACGTAAAATTGAACTTCCAAAATGAATAGAGTGGAAAGCTGTCACCACTCTACCAACAAATAATCCAGGGTATTACGAACATCCAAAAATTGCCAGCTGATGCAAACGAGACGGCAATGCTCAATACACCATCAGTATATCACAATATAAATGCAGATCCTAAAACACATCCACAGGAATATAATACGAAAAGTTGTTTATTGTAGCACACAAACAACCACTAGTTAAGCGCTTTCATCTGCACCATCGCAGACTTCCTCAGAACTAGTGTAATCAACGTATCCAACAGTTTAAAAACACATTTTGGCGCCAATAATTTTTCACTCCTTAAAGAAACAGACATAAAGCCACATTACATATATACATATAAAACTTGCATATAATATTTACATATAAAAATGACAATAATAAATTAACTCTCAAGCTAAAATATTGAACCTCATAGAAATTGTCAAGGGGTTCATATTAAAATATTATATAATAATTGACATGTGAATTTTAGCTTGAGAGTTAATTTATTATTGTCATTTTTATATGTAAATATTATATGCAAGTTTTATATGTATATATGTAATGTGGCTTTATGTCTGTTTCTTTAAGGAGTGAAAAATTATTGGCGCCAAAATGTGTTTTTAAACTGTTGGATACGTTGATTACACTAGTTCTGAGGAAGTCTGCGATGGTGCAGATGAAAGCGCTTAACTAGTGGTTGTTTGTGTGCTACAATAAACAACTTTTCGTATTATATTCCTGTGGATGTGTTTTAGGATCTGCATTTATATTGTGATATACTGATGGTGTATTGAGCATTGCCATCTCGTTTGCATCAGCTGGCAATTTTTGGATGTTCGTAATACCCTGGATTATTTGTTGGTAGAGTGGTGACAGCTTTCCACTCTATTCATTTTGGAAGTTCAATTTTACGTCTGGTGAACCACTGTAAAGACTGGTCTACTTTTGGACTTAATATTGTTCTGATTACAGTTGCGTTTTGCTGTTCTAGCTGCGTTCCCTTATACGGCTCCTGCAGTTGCTGGTTGACGTTATTAGTTGTTTTTCCCGTATCTTTTCATTGGTTGTTTGGGTCAGCGATGGCGGAAGCTGATGAAGGAGCGTTGGCTGCCTTGAACAGTAATGAAGTTGTTTCGCTTAGGGCTGAAGTAGCCGGATTACACGAGGACGTCAGAAAACTTACGGAATTGGTTTCTTCTCTTATTAAATCTACCCAGGGTAATGTTACCCATGAACGGACATCGTCGCGAATGGGTTCATCAGGGGCCCAGGACAATCTAGCCAAGGATATAATATTTACCGCTGGGACTAACGATGATATCCCGAATGGACAAGGCTGTAACAGCATTCGTGATTCTCCACATAGACCGAGCAACATTGATATGGCTCTTAGGGATAGCGAAGAAATGGATACCCCTGAAAAGGACTTCACTTTTGATTTTAGCTTTTTTCAAAGCTGAGTGGAGGCCGAGAAAAGAGGAGCAAAACCAAAACAGGTTTTACCTCAAAGGACTTATTCAGCTATGGCAAGTGTGCCAAATAAAAAATGTAAAGGTACTGTTCACACTGATATTTTTTCACAATTTAAAGATAAAAGTGGGGGAAATAAGGAAGTTATGAATAAGAATTATGTATGTAGCCATTACAAAGCTATAGATAAATTTCTTAGCAATGATTATGTTTTTGATTCGTTTAACTCTGATCATGTGCATATTTCTGATAAAACAATGTGTGATGGAAATGATAGTGAGCACATTAAGAACAACATTTATAAGCTGGGTAACCATTTAATTCAAATACAAAATATTAAAGTTGACAAAGCATATTTAACCAAATGTATTAACTCCCGGGTAGTTCCTAAGGGATTCAGATTTTTCAAACTACCCATGGGAGTGGAATATAATGAGAACATTATTACTGAATTTAACAGCTTATTTGATGAATATGGAATTTTGTATATGAAATTATTATTGAAATGTTATGATGACAAACTCAATGTTTTAGTGGATGAAGTGGAAAACATTAATGAAATCATTTTACGTAACCCTTTGTTTGAACAATGGAGTGAGCTTTATCATAAGCAATTTAAAATGGCGGATACTACAGTAGAAAATATGTTCCGTAGAAAAAATAAAAAGCTAGAACGTGACATAGCATTGTATAAATCTCATAAGGTGTATGTTTGGCCCCAAGACAGGAAAGGAAAGCTAGATGAAGGACGTATACAACAGAAGGGGAGGAGGGAGACGAATAAACAAGAGAATTTTCAGGGAGGAAGACATCACCAGAATTATGGGAAAACATACTTTCAGAGTTACAAGAAATACAACTTCGATTAACTTCATCTTCTAAGGGTAATAAAGTTACTTCTACTATTAACAATGAAGAGAACGTATTGAATCAGGAAATAAATCCAAGTATGGACGCACAGGGAATACATATTATGAATGACAATAAGCCTTATATTAAGAATTTTCAAGGTTTCAATGTTTACAACTATACTGACATCATTGTCCAAGATGATTTATGTTCACTATTATGTAAAGGTAACAAGTTTGTACCTTCTAACAAATTTAATTTAGTGGACCATATTAAGGAAATCAAATTGTTTAGTAGAAGGTTGAATCTTGCTTTATTATTTGATGGTAATAAGGAAAAGGGAGCCACATATGTTCCCACAGAATTAAAGAGGAAAAGTTCCTTTGTTCCTCATTACAATCCTCAGGTGAATGTTTATGAACAAATGGTATGTAAAGATATCTACTATTTGAATAAAGAGATTGCTAGACAGCATAAATCTAATCAACAGTTATTGGCGGACAATATTACTAAACAGGAAAGGGTTGCTTTAATGGACATTATTAACAACAATGAAGTGAGGATCATGAAGCCCGACAAGGGTGGGGGGGCTGTGATTTTCACTAGTATGGCCTATAGAGCTGAGATATACAATATCTTACATCAATCGGGAAATTATGAAATGGTCTCCATTAATCAAATAAATATTGGCTTCAAAAGAATTGACTTGATATTGGAAGAATATTTAATTGACCAACGAATATCTGAAGATTTATATAATTTTCTTAAAGTTGACCATCCGGTTATGGCTTGCATAATAGGCATTCCCAAAATCCACAAATCCCTGACAAAGCCACCATTTAGACCCATTATATCAGGTTCAAAATCCAAGACGTATAATATAGGAGTCACCATCGACAGATGGACCAAGCATATTTATCAAAATGTACCCTTTATTATTAAGGATTCATGGGATTTTTTGGCTAAGCTTACACCTGATAAATGGACAGAAGATTGTACTTTTATTACCATTGACGTATGTGATTTATTCTCTAGCATACCTAAAGAAGAGGGAATTGAGATGTTTGGTAATAGTTTAAGGAAATTTTCCCAAATGTCATGGGATAAAATTAATTTAATCTTGGATATGATGGGTTTAGTATTGGACCACAACTATCTCACGTTTGAGGGTGAATTTTTCAGGCAAACGAAGGGGGTAGCTATGGGGGCATCTTGTGCCCCCATTTTTGCTAATTTGGTAATGTCTGATTGGGAAAATGAATTTATTACTGAGTGTGAATTTTCTGCTTTTATCACCTTTTACGTGAGATTTTTGGACGATATTTTTATCTTATGGAAAGGACCAAAAGATAAAATCCATGAATTCATTGAATATATCAACAGTACTACCCCTTTTCTTAAATTTACATATAATATTAGTAGTGATGGCATTGCCTATTTAGATGTTTTCATTGGTTTAACTAATGGGGGATTTACTTCCAAGATTTATCGCAAAAGCACATTTTCTAATGATTATTTATATTTTGGAAGTGAACATCCACCCCATATTTTTAAGAACATCATTAAGGGGCAATGTATTAGGTGTGCTAGCATGTCTTCTACCAGGGAATTTATGGAAGTTGAAATGGAGCTTCTTGCACATTTATTTAGCAAGAGAGGATATCCCATTGGTATGATTAATGACACCATAGCATATGTTAAAGCTCAATGGGGACTAAAATTCAAACCCTTATTGGGGCTTACAAGGGAGAATGATGGAAACAAACAACTTGAAAATGGATATAAGGGAAGAGTTTGTGTTCTTACATACACTCCTTATAGTGTAAGGATTAAGGATATTCTAAATAAATATTGGGACATTATTACAGTTATAGATGCCAACAAAAAGATCTTGGGTGACACTCCCACAATTGTTTACAAGACGGCTCCCAATATAAAAAGATTGTTGGAAAGTACAAAGTTAGGGAAGAGGGGCAATAATAAGAAAATATACACTAGCAAGTGTGGCAGATGCAATCAATGCAAATTCATTAATACTAAAAGTGAAGTTATATTAGATGATATGAATCGCACCATGGTAAGGAGTATAGGTGGTAATTGCTGCACTAAACATGTGGTTTATTTAGCCAAATGTATAATTTGTTCGGCCTATTATATAGGCAAAACAGAACGAGAGCTAAAGAAACGGATTTATGAGCATTATTATAAAATTCAGAAAATGGATTGTAAGAATGCACTTTATAGGCATATTAAGGAATGTGGCGATGAACATATATTTTTGTTCTTCATTATAGATGAGGAAAAAGAAAAACCATATGGGGGTGATTGGAAAACTAGATTGGCCTGCAAGGAGAGCAGGTGGCAGATGCTTACAGATTCCGTTAGAAACCCAGGTATTAATGAATTTATTAGCATCAAACCATTTTTATTGCTGGATTCCTAGTCTAGTATATTTCAATAGCCAGATAAATAGAATTACCACATCATTCACTTTATATAATTCACATGTCAATTATTATATAATATTTTAATATGAACCCCTTGACAATTTCTATGAGGTTCAATATTTTAGCTTGAGAGTTAATTTATTATTGTCATTTTTATATGTAAATATTATATGCAAGTTTTATATGTATATATGTAATGTGGCTTTATGTCTGTTTCTTTAAGGAGTGAAAAATTATTGGCGCCAAAATGTGTTTTTAAACTGTTGGATACGTTGATTACACTAGTTCTGAGGAAGTCTGCGATGGTGCAGATGAAAGCGCTTAACTAGTGGTTGTTTGTGTGCTACAATAAACAACTTTTCATATTATATTCCTGTGGATGTGTTTTAGGATCTGCATTTATATTGTGATATACTGATGGTGTATTGAGCATTGCCGTCTCGTTTGCATCAGCTGGCAATTTTTGGATGTTCGTAATACCCTGGATTATTTGTTGGTAGAGTGGTGACAGCTTTCCACTCTATTCATTTTGGAAGTTCAATTTTACGTCTGGTGAACCACTGTAAAGACTGGTCTACTTTTGGACTTAATATTGTTCTGATTACAGTTGCATTTTGCTGTTCTAGCTGCGTTCCCTTATACGGCTCCTGCAGTTGCTGGTTGACGTTATTAGTTGTTTTTCCCGTATCTTTTCTAATGGTTAAGGTGTTTGCCTTACAAACACAAGGTGCAGGGTTTGAGTCTCACAAGGGATAAATTGGCTAAGCTTAAAATGGCTCGCAAGGGCAGTTAGCTTAGTACTAATCTATGAAACTGTGAAGAAGTGATGATAGTCATTCTGCTTTGTCTACTGCAATCAACATCTGTGGGATAAACTTCAAGCAAGTAGCCTGAAAGTATGCCCACCCTGTTGAATTGTACTTGCCTCCTAGTGGCTTCAGCTGACTCATTCCCCGTTGAATGAAAGGACTTTGATGTTCGAGGAAATCTATCTTCATATCTATATTGCTGCAGCAGTAGTGTGAATGCTTGAACCTTGAGTTTTGTTGGTCTATTAGTTGACCTGTTAGGAAAGAGTATTTGCATGGAAATTTCTTTTGCCATAAGAGGGCTGCTAGCTGATGTCATCTTCAGATTTTTATTGTCCCAATATTAGTGTGGTTGCTTGAACATTATTGGTCTGACGACCTGCTTCCATGATCATGTAGGGGGATTTTTTCCCATTTTGTCTGTTTGCGCAACTTTATCTAATGTCTGATAGTGATACAGATTAGAAATTGCTATTAAAAATAACTAGTTTGTAGGAAGCAGATTCTGCATAGCACTTTGCATTCCTAGTGCCTTTTTGCCTCCGAGTGAGCATGAAGTAAATGGGTGTCTGTATTGTGCCAGGTTCACCCCGAGAACAGCTATGTAGAGAGGTAAATCTGTCTAGGGATTCGCAACTCAAAAGAGGGGGCATGTCTGGTACTGTACCACCAAGCTGGCATCAGTCAAGGGATCCAGGAGCTTAACTCCAACACACAAGCATACCGAAAAGCAGTAGAGAGAACTGACAGGAGATTAAGTACTGTCCAGAGGCATTCAGTCTCTAGATGGTCTTCATGTTTCACTGTTGCAGTCATTACACTTGGGTAATCCTGCTGGCAGGTTGCCCTCAGTCGGCCTGAATTCCAAAGTCTCGGGTCCTGCGTCGGTTGCTGTCGCCTTTTCCCTGACGTCAGGTCATCAGGGGTATAAAACATGCAGCCAATGCCATTTCCTTCAGTCTTTCTTGCGACGCGGTGCCTGAAGCAGAAGCAGTTTGCAAGTGCTGGTCGTCAGACTCCTGAGATTTTCGTGTTCGAGTTTCAGATCCGAAGTCCTCATTAAAAGTGAAGTACCCCATTAGGGAAACTTTTTTCTTGCTCCAGACCGATGTCAGAAAAAGTTAATTGTATTTCTTGTGGGAAGCAAATACCTCATAAGTACTTTCATTCTTATTGTATTCCTTGCCTAGGCCCTGACCACGACGTTTCAAATTGTCGGTTTTGTGCTAGATTTAACCAACACACAATTAAGCGTCTGTACGATTTTGCATTAAGCTATTTTGTTTAATTATACAATGTCGTCGGATAGCCATTCGACTGCCGGAGTTCATAAAAAACGCAAAGAAAAGGAAAAAGACAGGCAGCCGAGGTCCAAAACCGATGAGAGAGCTTCCCCTAAGCCAGTCGCCGGTTCTCAGTGATGCGCTTTCGCAGCCCCTGACGTCCAGTACTTTAGAGTTGCAGGCCGCTACCGACTCCCACGTGGAGTCAGCCAGGCCACTGGAAACTCAAGATATTGGAGCCTCTGAGACTATTCCCTCAGATGAGTCCAGAGCCGCTGAGCAGGCATCGGCTTCTGAGGGTGTATTCAGACCTAAACAATTTTATATTAAACCGACTTCAGCTTCAAAAGCAAAGACTAAAGCACCTTTAAAGGCAAAGAAACAAGTTCACTAGCCACATGGACAGGCCTGCATGCCCAAAAAACAAATGCTGAAAATGGCCAAAGACTTAATTACCTTTATCAGATGTTTCCATCCCCCTCCTGATAAGAGGCCTAGGCAAGAGACAGACTATGAATCTTCAGATCAGGTTTCTGTCTCTTCTGATTCCTCTTCTGATCAGCAATATTCACTTCCCCCTATGAGGATTCTGATGCTGAAGAATCTATTCCTTCAGCCTCTCCTCCTGAGGACTACTGCTTTGGGGAAACCTTGCATACCATGAGGGAGCATTTCCACTGGGAGAGCCAAGATTATTCAGAATCTAAGAAGAGGCTCAGGGACTTCCTTTTACTACCTCAACACAGGCTTCTAGCGATTCCACCTGTGTTGGACATTGTTGTTGTGTTTTCAGAGTCTAGTCTGACTCCTGACTCCTTACCTCCAGCTCTTGTTAAGCCTGAAAGATACTACAGGGTTCCTGACTCTCATAAATTCCTTTTTAAAAACCCTGCTGCAGACCCAAAAACTATTTCTCAGGGTCTCAAAGGGGTTAAGGCTTCCACTGCAAAAAACCCTACCCCCTCTGACAGAGATACTAGGGCACTGGATAGATGGCGAAAAAAGATTTACACATCTGCTACCTTGGCTAGAAAGGCCTTAAACTGCCTGTTTCATATGCTCAGATATCATCAATATGTTATGACACAGCTTAAACAGAAAATGTTGGTAAATTCTGAATGTGCAGAAAACAAAGAAATGCAGGATTTATTGCATGCAGCTGAACAAGTTGGAAAGCATACTTTGCAATGTGGGTTTGATTCTCTGGAGGCCTCCTGCAGGGCCACAGTTACGGGTTCTGTAATTAGAAGGCATGCTTGGTTGAAGGAACAAAATCCGCCTGATCATGTCAAAGCTAAATTATTAGATGCACCATTACAGCATGATACCTTGTTTGGTGTTAAGGCAGAAGAGGTGTTAAAGAAAATGGAGGACAAAGCTGAAATCTATGCAAACGGTCAAACATTTTTTACAAGTACAGCCACCTAGGTTTAGCAGACACTGGCCTACAAAGAATTGATCCTTTCCACTGTCAGACCTCAAAGGGGCAGATCCCGACGCCCTAGAGGCAGATCCCAGCCGCAAGGTTCGTACAGGTCTATGCACTGGGGTGCTTCTACCTCCAAAAGCGGAGGACAAATCACAACCCTACAGGAAACAGTCCCAATGACTTCCCCTGCCTGCGCCAAGCACTTATCTTCTGGCAACACCCTTGGGGGAAAAATAGCACTTTTTTCACAAAATTGGCACATTATAATCCAGGACAAATGGATTCTAGACAGTGTCACAAGGCTTATAAGTTTCACTTCCATACCCTGCCAAGGACAAACCTGCCAAAAAATCAATGGGCAGAGGCTCAAAAATAAGTTTCATCCCTCATGGACATGGGGGTTATTCAACAAGTGCCACAACAAGAGCAGGGACAAGGATTTTACTCAAGACTGTTCTTGGTACGAAGAAAGGACAAAGCATGGAGACCAATACTGGATCTATATTTTCTAAACACTTTCCTGGATATACCAAAATTCAAGATGTTGACCTTACAGCAGCTTCTGCCCATGCTGGGCAGAAAGACTTGACTCGTGACTTTAGACCTAAAAGAGGCATACCTGCATGTCCCAATCAGACAGTCATGCAGAAGATACCTCAGATTCAAGGCTGGCTCAAAGCATTACCAATTCCCTGCACTGCCCTTTGGCTTATCTACTGCGCCCAGGGTCTGCACAAAGTGCCCGGCACCAGTAATTGCTTTATGCAGACAGAGGAATACAAATATATCCTTACTTGGACGACTGCCTCATTCAAGCAGAGAACAAGGACATTCTACCACAGCATCTGGCATTTGTGAAAAGACTTTTAACATGCCTAGGGTACACAGTCAATGAAAAGAAATCAAAACTAGTACCCTCTCGAGATAATATACCTGGGTGCAAGCTTAAATACAACTGCCCAGATGGCTTATCTCACGCCAGACAAAGGCAACTGACTACCTATTTCAAGGGAATGGCAACAAAGGCCCAGTTATCTGCAAGAAAAATTCTGCAGGTTTTGGGCTTCATGGCATCCTGAATCCTACGAATTCCATATGCAAGACTGCATATGAGGAAACTTCAATGGTACTTAAAAAGTGTCTGGACACAACATTGCCTCAGCCTGGAAACAATTACTCTCATTCCCTGCCTGCAACAGGAGTTTCAATGGTGGGCAAAGACTTGTCACCAAAACAAGGGACAGCCATTCTCACTACCCCCCCCAGCCAGGCAGAACCTAACAACGGGTGCATCAGATTATGCCTGGGGAGCCCACATGACAGGAAGAGGCATTCAGGGCACCTGGTCCACAAACCAAATGCATCTACATATCAATCAAAAAGAGATGTTAGCTGTTCAAAATCCTCTGACAGCCTTCAAGGACCTAATTTATCCGGGACAACTACTAATAGACAACACCACGGTCATGTGGTACATAAACAGGGGGGCATGCATTCTTACCCCCTTTGTAGACTAGCCATGGCTTTATGGGACACAGCATTGACTTACCAAGTTCATCTGCAGGCACAATTCCTGCCAGGAAAGGAAAATACTCTGGCAGGCGAACTAAGCAGAAACCTCATGGATCCCCATGAGTGGCACCTGGATCCATAAGTCTTCAGCATGATGATAAAGAAATGGGGACGCCCAGACATAGATCTATTTGCCTGTCCTCACAACTGTCAACTAAAAAGATTCTGCACAAGGACTTATCACAGACAAGCATGGAAAGTGGACGCCTTATCTTTCAGCTGGAAAAACCTATTAGTATATGCCTTTCCTCCACTGCCTCTCCTCCCCAAGGTACTCCTAAAGGTCAGACAGGAAAAAACAAAAATGATTCTGATTGCCCCAGACTTGCCCCACCAGTACTGGTATCCAATCTTAAGGAACTTGTCTCCGTGCCCAGCCTAGACCTTACCTCAGATACCTCATCTACTGTCCCAACAAAAAAATCAGATTCTGCACAGCCAACTCAGGACTCTAAACCTGGCAGCATGGCAGATAATGTAGCCATACAAAGCACACCTGTCAGTCAAGCTGTGATGGATGTCATTTTGGAAGCCAGAAGGCCTAGTACTAGAAAATCCTATGCTGGAAAATGGAAGAGATTTTGTGCTTGGAACCAAGCTCAAGGAACTGATACAGCTATACCAAATATTCCTCAGATTTTGCAATACTTAACTGAGATGCTGGACAAAGGCCCATCTTTCTCATCAATTCATGTCTCTGCCATTTCAGCTCATTAGAATACAGAGCCACCACTCTTTTCTCATCCTTTAAGGCAGCACCTCAGAGGAGCCAAAAATTTAAGGCCTCCAAGATGATCACCAATATGTGCATGGGACCTCAATTATGTCTTGGAAAAACTCACCCTACCTCCTTTTGAGCCAGCTGCTACTGTGGATATAGTTTTTATCTCGGAAAACAACTCTGCTCCTAGCAATTACTTGTGCAAGACGAGTGTCAGAGCTACAGGCTCTCATGGCTGTGCAACCTTTTATCATTTTTTATCCAGACAGGGTCTCTCTGAAGGCAAACCCAACATTTATGCCTAAGGTGGTGTCCAGTGTGGCCCTTAACCAAAACTATTCATTTGCCAACTTTTTACCCAAATCCACAGAACAGGGGGGAGAGAATTCTGCATTCTTTGGACATACACAGCTTAGATTCTATTTGGACAAAACTGAAGTTTTCAGACAGAGCAGTTACTAGTGGCATATGCTGCAGGATCACAAGAAAAGGCCATCTCCAAGAAGACTATTTCTAAGTGGGTAGGCCACTGCATTCATTTTTGCTATTCACAGCATGGCAAGCCAGTGCCTAAGGGCATTAGGCCACATTCAACCAGAGCTGCAGCCACTTCAGCAGCCTTTCTCAGAGGAGTACCAACCAAAGACATTTTAGAGGCTGCTACTTGGAGTTCAGTGCACACCTTTACAAAGCATTATCATCTGCCACTTTACTCTAAATCCAGGGCAGGCTTTGCCACTGCAGTTCTGCAGGGCCTCATAGCCGCTCCTAATGCTGTTTAGCTCCAGCCACCCAACCATAGCTTTGGGACTCTACCCAAATGTAATGACTACAACAGTGAAACATGAAGAACATAGTACAGTTGTGTACACTTACCATAAATGTAGATGTTAGTGTATTCACTGTTGCAGTCGAGGTTACCCACCTGCCATCCCCCTTTTTTCTACTGGAACTTATCTTTCCTTCTCTGATTTATACAACCTATGTGGTGTATTTGCTTGTAGATGAAGGTAAAGTTTATATTGGTGCATGTATTTTTATATATATATATAAAATTTGGCTACCCTTTTAGGGGGCACCAGACAGCTAGGGCAAGAAAAACTGAAGACAGTGGCATCAGCTGCATGTTTTATACCCCTGACAACCTGACATCAGGGAAGAGGTGACAGCAACTGACGCAGGACCCGTGACTTTGGAATTCAGGCTGACTGAGGGCAACCTGCCATCAGGATTACCCAAATGTAATGACTGCAACGGTGAATACACTCGAACATCTACATTTATGGTAAAGTGTACACAACTGTACTGTCTGCTGACCCCAAACTTGGTGAGGGCTTTCTGCAGCCTTTGGCTTTGGAATTGGTTTTAGTTAAAGCCTTTGGCATGACTGCTTCTCAGATCCCCACACTTTTGACTCTCAGCATAGCCTCATCCAAGACTTAATACATTGAGGCATCTTCCAGTTTTGTTGCCTTTTTAAGGGGCCTGGATTCCAGCACCCAGCTGGTTACTGTTGAGAATTAAGGCAGCATGTCCTTGGCGGCAGGAGGTTGAGGCTGCAAAGATGGTGTGGAGACCTTAGTCACCCATGTCCCAAGGCCTGCAGGGCAGTTTATCCAGAGAAACTGAGATGTAGACCACTAAAAGCAAAATGAGTGACCACTATTTGGCTAGGCCTAGGTTGAGTGGTGTATCAGTCCAAGCCACTTCTCAGGTTTCTGAGTCAGCAGGAAGAGCAGTTGTTAAGAACTTTGTTTCTTTAAATCCAAGCAGCCAGCTTTGGAAATTCTTGCAGTGTCAGGGGAACTCTCAAAAACAAGGTTAGAAACTACACTTTTGAATGAGACTAGGGATAGATTTTGAGTCTAACAATGTGCCTAAAAATTCTATAGGCAGTATCATTACTAAATCTGACTTTTCATATGTAGTCCTATGTAGGGATTCAAGAACTGGAATTCCCATTATAAGACTGTCCATAACCTACTGTGGTGTGGAGGAGGCTGAATTAAATGTCTAAGTATGAGTAAATATAACTCCTTTGAGCCATCAATACAGGTGGAACTGGGTAGTCCGATGTTTGAGCAAAAGAAACCCTGATTAGGCAAAACTGCCATTTTCCCCACTCCAGGCCACTGGAATATTCTGTAAGAGGAAAGAACAAGAATATGCTAATGTCCTTCAGCCATTCGGGTTCTGTGAAACAAAAGGGAAGAAGTACTGAGTCAACCTGAATTCAACTCCTATGATAACACAAAGGCCAATCATCAATGAATTACTTGGCAAGTTTGGTTTTTTTAATAAAATATTAGTAAGTGAACTGGTCAGTATGAGCCCCTTTCAGCCACAGAGTGCTCAACAACAGCAAGAACAAACACAGTATACAGACACTTTTTGGAGTAGTTAAAATCTATTTAAATTTCAGCCCCTTGCCTGGGGAGATTTCCCCAGGTGCTGAAATTGAGCCATCCTGTCAGCACCAGAAAAAGTTTGATGAATGGCAGATGTGAGGCTGAGTAGTGGCTGATCAGGACTGCATTAATTCCTTTGACTTCCTTCCATATATACTAGAAAGTGAAACTTTGAGTGTCCCTAAAATACTGCTGATACAGAAGTCATCATGAAAAATATAAACTGATCCTTCCCTGAAAATGAAACTGGAACAGATGATAAGTTGTCTATCTTGCCTTCATTCTTGCTGGTTGGGTTTGGAGCCGATCTTCGGCTCCAACTCGGCCATCTTCAAAAGCTTGAGAGCTTCTTACTGGCTCGAGACCCCCCTGTATCCCATGATGCCTGGCGCTAGATACCCAGATCTCGTTTGCCGCTTCTGCTATGAGGTTGTTCTACTGGCTCAGGTCGTATAAGCTTTACTATTATTATTGTATTTTTTCTTGTTAAAAATCTATATTGGTAGTGTAGAATTAGTCATTAGACTTTAGTATTGTAGCTAGTTTTTCTTCTAGAGAAGCGTTGCACCTTCCTTAAACTCTTTTTAGTTAGTTTCCCCTCCCCCTTCTCTCCCTTTTCCACAGAAAGGTTCTTTCCATTTAAGTTAGAGGTTAGCCTTTCTTTCTATCTCCCTTTAAAAAAAAAAAAATTTTTTCTTCTAATTAATCACTGTTAGTGTTTAGTGATAGTTTTAGATATTATTTCTGGTTGTATTGGTATTTGTAGTGGTTTGTGGTAACTGTAGAGTGTTAACTTTTTTTTTACTGTTGGTTACCTTAACCATCTGTGTGGAAACTTGTCCTTGGTTTTCTTACTAGGATGTCCAAGGATCCAAAACTGTCCGGATTCAAGAAGTGTGATTCATGCTGTCAGAAAATGTCTCTGACAGATGGTCACACTTCTTGTGTTTGTCTGGGCGCTGTGCACCTGCAGGACACTTGCTCGATCTGTCATGCCTTCAGTCCAAGAGTCCTGCAGGAGCGCAAAAATAAATTGATTCTGAGGGGTATGCTTAAAACCCCAAGTTTCACCAGCAAAGGCTCAGCCGGCAAACTCTTCCTAGCCACCTAAACAGTGGGCTCCCAGTTCGGAGCCATCGGGTAAAGCCACACAAGCCATTTCGGCTCCGGCTGGAACCAATATCCCTCCCTCCCAGTCGGCTCCGCCACGGTCTTCGGAGCCGGCTGAGAGTCGAAAGAGATCCAGGTCTCCTTTGGAGTCGATACGTTCGGCTCCGAAGTCGCCCCTGCTCCAATCGGAGCGTAGTCACCAAACTTCCCACTCTTCTCAGTCCTCTAGACTTTCGGACCATGACTTGGAAAGAGTGGTCAGTAGGCTCTTAAAATCGCAGGCCCTAGCCAAAATGTTGTCCAGCCCTCCTCATCAGGAATCTGCTCTGTCCACAGCTGTAGATATTCCTCCTCCAACTCTTCCTATGAGCTCGAAGCCGGAGTTCAGTGGGGTTCAAGTCGTGGAACCATTGGCGCCAATACCCTCTCTTTTGGTTCCATCATCAGCTCCGATCCCTTCCATGGTACCTTCCCTGGAGGGATCTGGGTGCCGAGACTCCCTCGTCTGCTCCGAGGGGGTGAGTGGCATTGGACCCTTGTCTGACCCCCGCTCTCCCTCTGTGCTTCGGCATAGGTGAGCTCGGCTCCCACATCTGCCTCGGAGCTGTCTCCCTCTGTGTGGGGAGGGCTTCTGGTTTCTTCGGAGCCTGAGCCTTCTCTGCATCCGGGCAGGGATGCCTTCGAGGTGATGAGTGTACTGGCCCCCAAGTCAGTCCCACGATCAACCCCATTGGCTCCTCCCCCTAGGGTGAACTG
Source organism: Protopterus annectens (assembly GCF_019279795.1). Taxonomy (NCBI): domain Eukaryota; kingdom Metazoa; phylum Chordata; order Ceratodontiformes; family Protopteridae; genus Protopterus; species Protopterus annectens. The sequence continues at coordinate 339,272,676 of NC_056736.1, forward strand.
CGTCATCCTCTGCCCCTCTTCCAGACCCCAAGCGTGGGGATCCAGCACTCCAGGACACCCCTTTGGGTGTATCCTCCTCTTCCGAGGCCTCCCCTGATCTTTAGAGGAGCCACCTCGCAAGAGAAAATGCAAAAGGAAGCATGTTGACTCCCCCGAGTCTGTCACATTGGATACCGACTTACAGGAGTGTGAAGGGTCCCCAAGATCCCCCTCTGAAGATGTCTCCTTCTTAGACATCCTTGAGATGCTTAGGCAGTGGGGAAACTGGACTACCCTAAGTCATTCCGAGGATGAGTCGGTATTCCTGGATGCGTTTGGATCCCGACCTTCCACCTCCTGGGTGTCTCCGCCTTTCGACCCACTGATGTCTGTGGTGGCTCAAAGGCGTGGACGGCTCCAGACACAGTGGAACCAACCCCTAGAAGACCTGCCAAGTTCATTACTGCCCCGCAGGACAAACAGTTCTTGACCAAGGGTGTCCCCGTTGATGCCATGGTGGTAGCAGCGGCCACAAAGAAGGAGTTGGCTGAAATGTCTTCATCTGTCCATCCCCCTAACAAGGAGTCCAGGACGATGGACAGATATGGGAAGCGGATGGTCTCTTCAGCGACCTTTTCTATGCGGTTCCTGAATTACCTGTGCCACTTTACCCATCTTCAGAGGGAGCTCTTGAAAGAGCTTGGAGATGCCCTCCAAGATCCATCAGCTGAGGGGGCCCAGGCTAAGGCAGCCTCCCAGCTAGCGACTCTTAATTCAGTGGTAAACTCCTCCATGCGGCTCATTTCGTATGCAGCCAATGGTGTGAGTAAAGCCGCAGACACAGGCGTGGCCCCAAGGAGGCACGCTTGGATGCGGCTATGTAACTTTGCGGAACCTTTCAGAGCGTCTTTCACCAACAACCCCGTTTGATGGTTCCTCTCTCTTCGGATCACAGGTGAAAGATACCCTTGCCAGGTGTGAGTAGGAAGGCAAGACTCTCTCTGCCATAGGAGTCAGTTTTTCCACTCCTTCCAGACCATATCCTAAGGGTCAGAAGAGTGGAAAGATGTGGTTCCGGAAATCCCAAGGAGCCTTGCTGGACACACGTGGTGAGTTTCCCTCCAGGGGCAGAGAAGGGAACAATAACAGACGCCGCCCTCGTGGCAGAGGGGGGTCCACAAAACCAGGGCAGCAGAGAATCTTTCTCTGACAAGCCCTTCCAGCATCCCTGAAGGGTTGCCCGGCTCCTCACCTCTGGAAGCAGTCGGGGGAAGATTATTGCTGTACCCAAGAACCTGGCAAGACATAACTCTAGACAAATGGGTACAGTCCGTCATATCCGGAGGCTACAGAATTCCCTTCGTTCGCACCCCCTTAAGGTCAAACAAGTCCCTTCCAGATGTTCCACCAAATCTAAGGGACCAAGCAGTGCAAGAGATCTCAAAACTGCTAAGAAAAAGGGCCATCCAGCAAGTCCCAGCAGACCAACAAGGATCCGGAATTTACTCAAGGTTCTTTTTGGTACCAAAAAAAGACGGGACTGGAGACCCATTTTGGATTTCAGCAGACTAAACAAGTCTGTACAAAGAACGAAGTTCTGGATGGTCACGCTTCATTCCATTTTACCCTTCCTGGGTCAGGATAATTGGATGTGCTCCATAGACCTTCAGGATGCATACTACCACATCAAAATGGACAGACGCTCCTGAAGATTCCTTCGCTTCCGGCTGGGAGCCAGCCATTATCAGTTCAGAGCTCTGCCCTTTGGTCTCACTACAGCCCCCAGGATGTCTATCAAATGTATGGCAGTAGTTACCGCTCACCTGAGACGGCAAGGATTCCAGGTGTTTCCATATCTCGACGACTGGCTCCTCACTGCTACCACCAGACATCACCTTCTGCGAGCCAGGGACTGCACCATCCACACTTGCTCCAGGCTAGGTATTGCAATAAATTTCGAAAAGTCTGCATTGTCGCCCTGTCAATCTATCACCTTTATAGGTGCAAATTTAAATACCAAAGACATGTTAGCGAGTCTCCCACCAGACAGGGTGTTAGTGATTTGTCAGCATGTCAAGGTTTTATTATAATGCAAAAGGATTCAAGCCAGGTTTATCCTTCAGACACTAGGTCTCATGGCAGCAGCGATCGTACTTGTCCCTCTAGCTCGTTTTCACATGAGGATCCTCCAGTGGCTTCTTTTCACCCAATGGTCCTTTCAGCAACTTCCCATGTCTTGCATGATTATGATCACTCAGGCATGCAAGAAGCATCTTGCGTGGTGGATGGTCTCCACATCAGTGCTACATGGCAGACCATTTGTTCTCCCCCTTCCAGTGGCTACAATGACCACAGACGCTTCCCTGATCGGGTGGGGGGGACATTATCAGGGCAGAACAGCCCAAGGCACCTGACAACCTCACGAGTATCATCTGCACATAAATGTCTTGGAGATGAGTGCCACGCTCTTAGCGTTGCAGGCTCTTCAGGACTCTCTTCCTACCGGGACCATTGCAGTTCAAACGGACAGTATGTCCATAGTGTGGTACATCAGCAAGCAGGGCGGAACCAGGTCCTACCCCTTATGTTGAGAAGTGCTCAGACTCTGGCAGTGGGCAATCTCTTCCCAACGGTTTCTGATTGCAGCGCACATCCCTGGGAGGTCCAATGTCATAGCGGACAGACTGAGCAGAGCAATTCTCATGCCTCACGAATGGTCTCTGAACCAGGTAATTGCGGACCAAATCTTCCGCAGATGGGGCCAACCTTGCTGCGACCTTTTTGCAACTCCCTTCAACAGGAAGTGCAGCAATTTCTTCTCTTTCCTTCCACTTCCCGGGCATTCCCCCAGAGACGCTCTAGTCCATGATTGGCCCCAGGGACTTCTTTATGCATTCCCTCCTTTCCCCCTCATACCGAAACTAATTCAGAAGGCTACTGCTTTGGGTTGCAAAATGGTCCTCCTTGCCCCTTACTGGCCTCGACAAATATGGTTTCCATTCCTACATCGCTATCTTCTTGAACAGCCTTGGACTCTGGACCTAGTTCCAGGCCTCCTGATTCATCAATCGGGTGGGCTGCACCAGTCCCTGCACTCTCTCTAGCTCACAGCGTGGCTGCTCCACTTCCAACCTTAGCCAGGCTCCCAGATATCTCCCCCTCTGTGCGTGAAATCCTTTTGTCGTCATGCTAGTCTATGACCAGAAAAACTTGCGCTAGTAAGTGGAAACGTTTTTCTTCCTAGGCAGAGGCAAAAAGTATTGACCCCTTTTCAGTCCCCGTACACTCCATTTTGGAATTTCTTGCGGAGCTATTCCATGCGGGGTCCGCTTCCACTGCAATTAGGGTTCAGTTAGCAGCAATTTTAAATTTTCACATTGGCCTATCGGAAAACAATATCATGTCCCATAAGTTCTGTAAAGTATTTCTTAAAGGAACCACTCTGCTCAGGCCCCCAGTCAGAGATCCTCCACCACCGTGGGATCTAAATTTGATTTTAGCTTCGCTAATTTTGCCCCCTTTTGAACCTGCAGCTTCTTGCTCACTGAAGTTCTTATCTTGGAAAACCCTTTTTCTGGTAGCTGTTACTTCAGCCAGAAGAGTTTTGGAACTACAGGCTCTTTCTATCCGACCTCCATACCTCGTGTTTCACAATGATAGGGTTGCTCTGAAGACTAATCCTTCCTTCCTAAGGTCTCTTCAGAGAGTAACTTGAATCAGTCCATAGACCTTCCTGTGTTTTTCCCTAACCACTCCAACAGGGCGGAGTATAAGTTGCATCAGTTAGATGTTCACAGGCAACTACGCTTTTATTTACATAGAACCAAAGACATTAGAAAATCAGACCAACTGTTTCTGTCTTATGCAGTAGGTAAACAGGGGCTTCCGGTCTCCAAGGTGACCTTATCCAGGTGGTTGTCTTCTATCATCACGTTCATTATACCAACTCAGGAATAAAGAATTACCGGTCAAACCAAAGGGTCACTCCACCAGAGCTTTAGCCACTTCAGTGGCTTTTCAGGCTAGATTGCCCATGGAATCTATTTGTGCTGCGGCTACATGGGCCAACCCACATACTTTCATTTCGCATTACAAGTTGGTTTTGGTTTCCAGGAGCAGAGCCTATTTTGGTTCCACTGTTCTGAAGAGTCTTTTCCGATGAGCCACCCAGGATTTTAGGTGCTAGGGATGCTGTCCCAACCACCAGGAATGAAGGCGAGATAGACAACTTAACATAAAGAAGTTATGTACCTACCATAACGTTCCATGTTAGTTGTCTTCTCACCTTCTTTCTTGTGTCCCACCCTCCATTCCCCTATCCTAGTGGACCGAGAAGAGTTCCTCTTGTTTTTGCACTGGCTGAGTCTTCTCTGGCTTTTTCCTTCTGCTTAGTAGTCGCCCCAGTAGGAATTATGCATTCTAGGATAGCATTCATTTATTATGTCTGCAGTTAGACTTACCAAACGAGATCTGGGTATCTAGCGCCAGGCATCATGGGATATAGGGGGGGCCTCGAGCCAGTAAGCAACTCTCGAGCTTTTGAAGATGGCCGAGTCAGAGCCGAGAATCAGCTCCAAACCCAACCAGCAAGAAAGAAGGTGAAAAGAAGACAACTAACATGGAACTTTATGGTAGGTACGTAACTTCTTTTTCTTCATGTTTCACTGTTGCAGTCATCACATTTGGGTTATCTGCTTGCAGTAGCCCTCAGTCGGCCTGATTAACAAAGTCTTGGGTCCTGCGTCGATTGCTGTCCCTTCTTCCGTGACATCAGGTTGTCAGGGGTATAAAACATGCAGCCGACTCCATTACATCAGTCTTTCATGCCGTTCAGTGCCAGAAGCAGTTCGCAAGTGCCGGTCGGCCAACTCCTCAAATTTTCATTTTAGAGTTTCATTACCGAAGTCTTAAATAAAGCTAAGTACCCCGCTGGGGAAACTTTTTCTTGCTCCTTACCAATGTCAGTAAAAGTTAATAATTGCATTTCTTGTGGAAAGCAAATACCTCATAAAGATTTTCATTCGTACTGTATTCCTTGCCTAGGCCCTGACCACGATGTACCTCACTCTAGGTTTTATGCCTTATTTAACCAACAAACTATCAGTCGTCCATATATTTACGCTTCTAGATATTTCGGTGCTTGGTTCAGTTATCCAGATATGTCGTCAGTAAGCCATCCGACTACCGGTATTCCAAAAAAATGCAAAGACAGAGACAGGCCACCTAGGTTCAAAGCTGCCAACGACACTTCTAAGCCCGTCACCAGTTCGCCGGTATTCAGTGAGGCATTTTTGCAGCCCCTGATGCCTGCTACTTCTGATTTGCAGGCCTCTACTGAGACTCATTCGCAGTCCGGTATGCTGTGAGATGCTTCAGCTGTGGAACCTGCGGATGTCTCTACCTTGGATGGGTCCAGAGCTGCTGTGCATGCACCGGCTTTTGAGGGTGTATTCAGGCTTACAGACTTGCATATTGAACCAATGCCACCTTCTTCTTTAAGGCCTAAAGCTCGAACTATGCCTAGAAAACAGTCACCCAGGCCGCATGCTCAGGCCTCTATGCCTAAAAACAAATAAGAATGGCTGAAGACCTTATAAATTTAATCAGGGGAAGCCAACCATCCCCTTCTAAGAGACCTAAGACTGAATTTGCTTATGAATCTTCGACCAGGATTCTGAACTTTGTTTCTTCTGATGACCTGGATTTACCCTTATCTTCTTATGAGGATTCTGATGCAGAGGACTCTATTCCCTCTGCATCCCCTCCAGAGGATTTCTCTTTTTATTTATTTATTTAACATTTGTTGACCGGGAAAGTCCGACTAGGTTCCACAGATCCTGTTTTCAGCAGAGACCCGGGGAGAAATACTCCAGAAGCATGTCTTTAGAATGTGGGAGGAAACCCACGCGAAAGCAGGGAGAACATGCAAACTCTGCACAGAAGGCACCCCAGCTGAGAATCGAACCAGAGAACCTCTTGCTGTGAGGCGACAGCATTAACCGCTGCCCCACTGCGCCGCTTTTGGTGAAACCTTGCATACTCTTAGGGAGCATTTCCGTTGGGAAAGCCAGGATTACTCTGATTCAAAAAAAGAAGCTTAGGGGCTTCTTACTACTGCCCCAGCACAGGTCTTTAGCCATACCTCCTGTACTAGACATTGTTGGTGATGCCTTTTCGGAATCTAGCTTGGCCCCTGACTTTCTACCTCCTGCTCCAGGAAAACTTGATAGATATTACAGGGTCCCTGACTCTCACAAGTTCCTTTTTAAAAATCCTACTGCGGATCAAGAGACCATTTCACAGGGACCCACGGGCATTAAAGCTACTATTGCCAAAAATCCTACCCCCTCTGATAGAAACTCCAGGGTGCTGGATAGATTGTGCAGGAAGGTATACACTTTTGCATCTTTGGCCATTGGGGCTTTAAACTGCTAGTTTAGTATCAGCAGCATATTATTGGATTGCTTAAACAGAAAATTATGTTGATTCCTGATTGTGCTGAAAATAAGGATTTACAGGATTTACTGCATTCAGCTGAACAAAAGCCATGGTGGTGCAGCGGTAGCGTTGTTGCCTCACAGCAAGAGGTTCTCCCATTCGATTCTCGACAGGAGCACCTTCTGTGTGGAGTCTGCATGTCCTCCCTGCAGTCAAGTGGCGTTCGAAAGACGTGTAGAATGGGCGTTCCTTCGTTGAAGGTTAGATGTCGAGCTGGTACCTCTGCACCCGTAAAAATCTACCAATCATTAGCGGACCGGAGTTCCGTTGTGGCAACCCCTAACCAGGAGAAGCTGAAAGAACAAGAACAACTGCATTCAGCTGAACAAGTTGGAAAACATACTTTGCAATGTGGTTTTGATTCACTAGAGGCATCTTGCAGGGCTGCGGTAACTGTGTCTGTACTTAGAAGGCATGCATGGCTCAAGGAGCAATCCTTGCCAGATCATGTTAAAACAAAATTACTGAATGCTCCCTTAAACCAGGACCACCTGTTTGGCAACAAGGCAGAAGTTCTTAAAAAGATGGAGGAAAAAGCTAAATCTATGCAAACTGTTAGATTTTTTACAAGTACAACCACCAATGTTTAATAGGCATTGGCCTTCCAAGAATTGGTCCTTTCCTGCCTCCTCCAGACCTTCTCAGTCCAAACCCAGATCCAACAGAGCTCCCAGGCTTCAGTCCCAGGATACACACAGGACTAAGCAGTGGGGGGGGGCCTCCACTTCCAAATCTGGGAGTAATAAAACTCCTCCCTATGGTAAACTGTCTCAATGACTTCTTTTTAAAACTTCCAAGCACTTCTCAACTGACTGCCCCTTTGGGGGGAAAGATTGCTCTTCATGCAAAGAACTGGGAACTCATTACCCAGGACAAATGGGTTTTAAATAGTCTCCCAGGAATACAGATTTCACTTGCACACATTACTAACACCAAACGGATGGCCAGATCTACCCCCAAATCAGTGGGCAGAGGCCCAAAAGCAAGTACTTTCTCTCTGAAGCATGGGGGCTATTTAGTTGGTACCAGAAGAGGAAAAGGGGCAAGGTTTCTACTAGAGACTTTTTCTGGTACCCGGAAAAGACAGTCCATGGCATCCTATCCTGGACCTACCTACTTTAAATACCTTTTTGGTGATTCCAAAATTCAAGATGCTGACTTTTCACCAGTTGCTCCCTATGCTAGGCAAAATCGCCTGGTTGGCAGCTCTAGATTTAAAGGAAGCATACCTGCACATCCCAATCAGGGAATCTTGCAGAAGATACCTATGCTTCAAAGCAAACTACATGCACTGTCAGTTCTCTGCACTGCCCTTTGGCTTATCTACTGTGCCCAGGGTATTCACAAAGTGCCTAGCTCCAGTCATTGCATTTTGCATGCAAAGAAATATTCAGATATACCCATACCTGGACGATTATCTAATTCAGGCAGAAAGCCAGGACATACTTTTGAATCATCTTGCCTTTGTGCAAAGGGTGCTAACTTGTCTGGGGTACACTATAAATGAAAAGAAATCACACCTGGTACCCTGTCAACATATTATATTCCTGGGACCAAGCTTGAATACAACTTCCCAGATGGCCTTCCTCATGCCAGAGAAACAAATTCATTTGACAACCTACTTCAAACAAGTAGCCACAAAAAACCCTGCTGCCTGCAAGGCAGATACTACAAGCCTTGGGATTTATGGCCTCCTGCATTCTTCTGATTCCATATGCAAGACTGCATATGAGGAAACTACTGTGGTATCTAAAAAGCATATGGTGTCAACATTCTCACGATCTAGAAGCAATGATCCCTATCATACCTTGCCTATGCCTAGAGTTTCTTTGGTGGGCAGAGGCCTGCCACCAAAACAAGGGACTACCAATCACGCTACCCCCTGCAGCCCAAACCTTAACAGATGCATCAGACTGTGCATGGGGTACTCAGCTGGCAGGGAAGTGCATTCAGGGCAAATGGAACCCAAGTCAAATGCACCTTCATATCCATCAAAAAGAAATGTTAGCCATACAGAATGCTCTGACAGCCTTCAAGGACCACATTCTTCCAGGACAGTTAATGGTAAAGACGGACAAATACCACTGTTATGTGGTACATCAACAAGCAGGGGGGTACACATTCTTACTCCCTCTGCAGACTAACCATGGCACTGTAGAACACAGCCCTGAGCTACTAAGTACATCTGCAATCTCAATTCCTGCCAAGAAAACTAAATGCACTGGCAGACGAGCTAAGCAGAAACATCATGGACCCACATGAGTGGAAACTGGAACCAAAGATTTTCAACATGTTGACAAGCAAATAGGGGAGCCCAGATATAAACCTATTTGCCTCCCCCCAGAACCATCAATTGGACAAATTTTGCACAAGGACTCCCCACAAACAAGCTTGGAAAGTGGCTGTTCTATCCTTCAGCTGGAAAATCCTATCGGTTTATACCTTTCTTCCTCTGCCTCTGCTCTCCAAAGTGCTACTAAAGATCAAACAAGACAAGCCAAGGACGATTTTGATTGCACCAGACTGGCCACGCCAACACTGGTGTACCCCCTCTTGCGCAGTGTGTCACTGTTGGCCCCATGGCACCTGCCTCAGACTCCTACCCTATTGTCTCAGCATTAGAACCCAATCCTGCACCTTCAGCTTCAAACACTGAACCTAGCAGCCTGGCTAATTACCATATCTCTCCTTTACCATCCATCAGTAAACCAGTGACGGATATCATCTTAGAGGCAAGGAGGCCTAGTACTAGAAAATCTTATGCTGAAAAATGGAAAAGATTTTGTGCCTGGAACCAATCTCAAGGGATGAACACAGCAGTGCCCAGTTTACCTCAGATTTTACAATACTTAACTGAGATGCTTTACAAGGGCCTGTCTTTCTCTTCCATCAATATTCATGCTTCAGCCATTTCAGCTCATTATAACACAGAACCTCCTATTTTCTCTCATCCACTGCTCAAGCAGTTCTTCAGAGGGGCCAAACATTTATGACCGCCCAGGAGAGCTCCAACTCCAACCTTGCACCTTAACTTTGTATTGGAGAAACTCACTCTGCCTCCTTTCAAGCCAGCTGCTACTGCAGACTTAACATTTCTTTCTTGGAAAACATCTTTCCTTTTAGCAATCACTTCAGCAAGAAGGGTATCTGAATTGCAGGCCCTCATGGCAGTGGAGCCTTTCATCATCTTTCATGCGGACAGGTTGTTCCTCGGAACCAATCCGTCGTCCATGCCCAAGGTGGTATCCAGTTTGGCCCTTAATCAATCCATTCATTTGCCAACCTTCTTTCCTAATCCACAGAACAAAGGGGAACAGATACTGCACTCCTTAGATGTGTGCAGACAACTTAGATTCTACTTGGACAGGACTAAACCTCAAAGGAAATCTGACCAACTGCTGGTGGCATTTGCTGCAGGGGCAGAGGGGAAGGCGATTTCAAAGCAAACCATTTCAAAATGGATAGGCCATTACATTCATTTTTGCTACAAGCACCATGAAAACCTATCCCACAGTGGATCAGACCCCACTCAACCAGGGCTGCATCTACCTCTGCAGCCTTTCTCAGAGGCATCCCTACCAGGGACATCCTAGAAGCTGCTACCTGGAGTTCTGTGCATACTTTCACCAAGCATTACCATCTGCCAATTTTCTCTAAATCCAGAGCTGGCTTTGCCACTGCAGTCTTGCAGAGCCTTATAGCTGGTCCTAATGCTATCTAAATTCCTCCTCCCATCCTTTGCTTTGGGAATCTACCCAAATGTGATGACTGCAACAGTGAAACACGAAGAACATAGTAAAGTTGTGTATACTTACCATAAATGTAGATGTTAGAGTGTATTCACTGTTGCAGGCCTGGTTACCCTCCCACCAGCCCCCTTATTTCTTTTGACTATTTCTCTACTCTCTTGTACTATGCTCAAAAGATTTTTGGTGTATTTGCTTTTTTGTTGGAGGTATAACCTTGTATATTTATAGATATAATTGCTTCCCATTAGGGGGGCACCTGACATCTGGGGCAAGAAAAACTGATGTAATGGCTTCAGCTGCATGTTTTATGCACCTGACGTCACGGAAGAAGGGACAGCAACCGAAGCAGGACCCAAGACTTTATTAATCAAGCCAACTGAGGACTACTGCAGCAGATAACCCAAATGTGATGACTGCAACAGTGAATGCACTCAAACATCTACATTTATGGTAAGTGTACACAACTGTACTTTACAGAGAGAGAAAAATCAACATATGAATAATGGTGCAAAAATGTGGATTTGCAGTCTTGCCTTTCAACTCAAGGAATAAGGCAGCTGCCTCTCAATCAAACAGGAAGGACACCATAAAAGAGTTCAAATCCTGGCTAAAATATTTTCTAGACAAGTCTGCACCAGAGGCCATAATTCATCTATATTGACAGGAGCAGTGTTGCATGAAAAGGTGCATCAGCCTGGCTGACCTTTAATGATACTGTCAAAAATAAACATGACTAAAGTCAGCCACAATTCATTAATAGCAGCTGACCAGAAAAAGCACAAGATATCAACATGTCAATGATCACACCACTACAAAGGTGTGACATTTATTAAAGCAAAATTTAAGTTTAGAATCTTTATCACTGGCATTAGAAACACCAAACTGTAGCTGGTCTGTGTTAGCTAGTTCTTCTCTGTGCCTGTATGTGATTTTGACAATGTGGTTACCCTTTCCTCCTCAGGTTCATAGATTAGTACTAAGCTAACTGTCCTTGTAGGCCATTTTAAGCCAAGCCAGTTATCACATGTGAGAATCAAACTCTCTACCTTGTATTTGGAAGGTAAACACTTTAACCATTATGCCAACTTACTTCATCTTCAGAGGATCTGTCCTTTGGACACTACTCACAATATGAAAGGAATTCCAGTGGTAAATAAGAGAGAAGCTGTAGATCCAACTCAGATTTAGAGATTTTTTTCTGGGCCTGCCTGAGCCAAAACATTGGCATTTTCTCCACTTGTAATCCTTGAGGAAGCATTTACCAATGCATCTTGTGATCCAGTTTTCCAACCTTGTTCCAAGGAAATCTTACCAGTTTTGCTGTTTCCTGGATTTTCTCATAAGTTCTTGTACAAAAACCCTTTGATTGATCAAGCTGTGGTGTCCCTGTAATCTAGCAAGAGATCCTTTCTGGCTGCAGCCAGGAACAGTGACTAAGAGAATAGCAAACCTGACAGAATGAGAGGAGGAGATGGCATTATACCTGTGCTGCCATGTGCTTAGTCAACATCAAATCCTGCTGGAGAGCATGAGGTCTAAGACAGAATGGGATAACTGACAAGGATCCGAGACATGAGATGCTTGAAATTGTGAACTCCTCAGCCCAGCTTACCATGTGGTTATGATGCAGGGCAGCAGTAATAGTTGTCATTTGACATGCAAGGCAAAGGTAGTAAGCTCTGCCAAACCATATAAAGGGTACAGTTCTTTAATGCAACTCTATTTTTATTTATTTTATTTTACATTTGTTTACCAGGATAGTCCAACTGGATATATGTCCATCTTCAGTGGAGGCCCTGGGAGAAAAGCTGCAATAGCCAATAATTACAAAGATTACACAATAATTAAATGATTACACATCAAGTTAGTTACATAGAAAATGTAAGACAGAGTTATGTACAATGTTTTAGTGTTATTCCCAAATGGACTCACAGTTTACATGGTCAGACACATTAAAGCAGAAATAATCAGACTGGTACAGTAAATAGTTTCATTTTACATCTTAGTCAGGGTAGGAACATGGATAAAGCCAGTTGACTTTGAGATACTGTTTGATGCTTTTTTTGAAAAGTCTTAAGGAGGATTGCAGGGTTATATGGTTTGGTAGAGAATTCCAGGTTTTGCTAACAAAGTTGGCAAACGGAGATTACCCAGCTGAATTGTTAGCTTTGTAGGTTTGGACCATTAGTTTGTTGGCAGATCGTAGTGACCTCAAGTTGTATGGCTTTATAATATTTGAGAGTGAGGGGGCATCTTCAGGTTGGTTAAGAATTTTGCGGGCTACTAAGAGTTGATTTAGTTGAATTAAGCTGGAAATTTCTAGCCACCCTAGTTGTTTCAGGTTCTGGCAGTGATGGATTCTATAAGTGGAGTTAGTGGCGAATCTGGCAATATGGTTATAGCTATGGGAGAGCTTATTCAGTTCAGTCTTATTTAGGTTTGAGAGTACTGGAGAGGCATAAATAAGAGCAGAGAGTAGTTATGAATGGGCAATTGCAATTCTAGCCAGTTGGGTTAAAAATGACTTGTTTCTGTACAGTGATCCAAGTTTTTTTATTGATGGTCTGCACAGTTTTGTTGACCTGTAGGTCAAATTTAAGATTATTATCTATAATGACTCCTAGAAGTATGGGTATCTGGGGAGATAGTGGTACCATTGTTGGATGTAACTGTGAATGAGAATGGTGTGGATCTGCTAGTGGGGGTGAAGAGCAGAAGTTTAGTTTTATTGGGGTTCAGCAGTAGACGTTGGTTGGAGAGCCAGTTTTCAATGGTGTTAAATGTGTTTTGGGTTAAGATTTGTAGGTCATATGGGGAGGTGGCTGAGCAAATGTGAGTGGAATCATCTGCGTATTGAATGCAGGTGGCTTTAGGGATTGCTGTATGGAGGTTATTGATGAAAATAGAGAAGAGTAGTGGTCCTAGTATAGAGCCTTGAGGGACGCCAAGAATGAGAGGTAGTTGGCTGGATAATTTGCCCTGCCATAATACTGCCTGTTGTCTGCCAGTCAGGTAGGATTGGAACCATTGGATTGTGAGTCTGTTCAGAGAAATAGACTTCAGAGAGAGAATGAGGAGTTCATGGCTGACCATATCAAAGGCTTTTGATAGGTCAAGAAAGAGGGCAGTGGATTTCCTATTATTCCTGTTTTGGATTATGGTGTTCATAAAGGAAAGGAGGGCAGAGGTGGTGCTGTGATGTGGCCTGAAGCCATGCTGGGAGTTTGACAGTAGGTTGTTCTGTATAAGGTATTGCATTAGTTGCTTATATATGCATTTCTCCATTATTTTGGCTAGTGGGGAAAGAATGGCAATTGGCCTATAGTTGGATAATTCTGTGGAACTTTCGCCTTTATGGAGTGGGATGATGTGGGATATTTTCCATAGGGAGTGTGCCATACGCACTTACAAAAGGCATTCTTCCCAGAGGACAAGTTACTATCTTATCTCTTTATACAGATTCTCGGGAAGAAGCTAATCAGAACAAGGGAGTTCTTCAGGGCCCTGAGGTACTTGTCATCATGCATCTTGTTGGTATTTCTGGCAAGACTACACATGCACATATGGAAACTAAAAAGATACCAAAGGAAACCATGCAATATTCAGAGTCTTAAGAAAAAACAATGAGGGGAAAAACAAACACAAATTTGAAAGAGTTGGTGGTCCTAGCTTTTGAGTTTCAAACAGACTTGAGAGCAGGGGACTTTCAGAATCCTTATGGACAAACACCACTTATGTCAAAAAGCAGGAATAGACCTACTCTTACATCCTATACAGACTAGCTATGCAGGTGTAGGAAGTGTCCCAGAAGGCAAGCCTGACCCTTATGGTGGCCTTGTATTCCTTTTCAGGAAAACAACCTAAAAAAAAAGTCTGCGTCGATCCAAGAATAACAGATGTCCTGACTGAAGTCACTGTTGCAGCAGTCCTGCCATATGGTTTGGCATTACAGATGTCCATTCAGGGTACCAAAGTTTGTACTTCCTTAGGCAGTGCATCTGGTGCATGACCTCCACTCATATGTATTGGAGTATAAAGATGGACGTATGAGCATGTATCCTCAGACTATTTCAAAACCAGCTTGAAAGCAGGTTGCATGTCCATAGGACTGTTTGATGTTGGATCGTTACCTTTGCTTTGTTCATTTATCCAGATAACTGCCTCATTTGGGAACCTTTCTTTTCATCCTTTTTTTTTTTTTTTTTGGGTGAAAGTTGTAGTTTTCATATAGTAGGGCAAAGTGCAGTAGGCAGATTCTGTACAAGGCCTTGCATACTTAATGTCTTTTTTTTGTGTAGTCCTGGAACATGATCATAAATCTTGCTCTGTCATTTGTTCATTCCAAAGCATCTTAAATGATTGGCACAGTCCAAGATGACGGAGTCTGCATCCTTAGGTGTCCCTCTACCCCTGAAGAAAAGACTTCAACAGCAGTTCAGTGTTTGATTCTGGCATGCACACTGAGGTTACAGAAGCTGCGGTATAGCAGGCTTACCTCAGTTGCCTGCTACCAAGACCCTGTTGTAGGCTGTTATGGCTCTTGAAGCCTTGCAGACTGCTGGTAGTCTGAGGAACTGCTTGTCATAATTTCCGGACAGTGTCCCTCAAATGTTAGTAAGGGAAGCGATCCCACGTGCTTTAATAGAGGTCAGATATCCTTGTCTCATCCAAGCAGATATGCCTAAAAAAAAAAAAAAAGACAGAAAACTAAGCTGCCACCAGATCTATTATCCACAGATATGCATGCCTTTACAGTCCACCTATACCTGAAGATTTCAAATAAAAAAATTCTAGATTCGCCTTTGTATACCAAGATTTACTTTTGTCCATCAGGTGGCCAGACTCTTCATAACTCTGATACCAAGGTAAGACCATGAAAGAGTGCAGACAGATACTGCTTTCTTTAGCTAGTAGATACCATAGGAACTACCTAGTCAAATATATCCTAGAACAGTTCAGAAACAAAAATCCTAGGAAAAAAATACTCTGAAAAATCCCAGGAAAAAATACTTTGAAAAATCCCAAAAGAAACCTATCTGTGACTACTCCTGCAGCATCATTCCCCACCCTCAACCCCATTATCCCTCTTTTTCAAATGCTGACACTGTCCGTCACCTGTTAGGAAGCTGTTAGCACAGACAAGTGGGTTCTTTACAACAGCAGGGATGGCTGTGCCACATCTTGGAAAAACAATCCCCCTCTGAGAGTTATGCTGCTACCTCCTCCAAACCAAATATCCCTTCTGACTCCCATTATTCAAAGACTTGTTGAACTAGGGTACTGTAGAGCAAGTCCCAAAAGAATTCATGGGAAAATAAATTTATTCCAGGATTTTTCTAGTCCCAAGAAAAGAAGGGTAATGGAAGACCCATTTAGACCTGTATTTCCTGAACATTTACCTGAAGGTGCCATCTTTCAAAATGCTCTCTTCAGACTGTTCTACCTTTCATCCTTGCACAGGCTTTCTTAATATCATTAGATCTAAAAGATGCCTACCTACAAATTCCAATTCATCTTTCTTGCAGGAGATTGGTCAGCTTTTTCTCTGGCTTCTCTCATTTTCAGTTTACTGCTCTGCCTTTGGGTCTTTCTACAACACCAGTAGTGTTCACAAAGCAGCTGTGGTAGCCTTTGTGTTGCACTTAAGGAATTCAGATTTCCCCTACCTGGGCTACCTTCCCCCAGAAATTCCACTTCAGCAACTTCAATTCACCCTCCATCTTCTGACAGATCTGAGTTTCACTATAAATTAAAAAAAATCACATGATTCTTACACAGGACTTTGTGTTTTGGGGATGCAGACTGGAGAGAGAGAAAATGTATGCTTTCCTTCCCCAGGATAAAGTTCAGTCTGTCAAGTTATGTCTAATGCCTGTCTTCTGCAGCCCATTGCTCTGCAAGGGAGATGCTAAGAACTTCTACATTTATTCAGCCACCATTCCTGTGCTATCCCTGGCTATACTCCACATGAGGAAAATCCAGTGGTACCTAAAATCTGTGTAGTCTCAGCACTAGCACCCCTTGGACACCCTCATTTCCCTCCTTCCATGTTTCAAGAAAGAGCTAATTTGATGGAAGACAGGTCATCCTCAATCTGCAATTACCTTTCACACCACCACCTTCTTGTCTTCAACAGGAATGCAGTGGTAAATAACTGTTGAGTATTTAGAGGCAAATATAGCAGTTATAGTAATTGTTTGAGGTAAAATATTTTAGTAAGGAAAATTTAATATTGATTTAGCGGTGATGCAGTTGCTGTTGGCCTGAATCTGTAAGGCAGGTACAGCCATGAGTCTTGATGCATGTGGAGTTTTTTTTCTGTTTTATCACTTGAGATGTTTGTGTCTGTTCACAGTAGGAAAGCATTTTTAGTTTCCTTTGCTTCCATTTGATTCAGCAGCTGCTTCCTTTGAGTTTACAAAGCCCCATCTACAGCAACCCACAGGGAACAGGGAGGGGACATTTTGTTTATGGGGGTATGTTTTGGCTCTGTGGGATTGACAAATTAAATGCAATCTGTTGTGGCTGCTGTGCACGGGATACATCTCTAATAGCTATTCATCTGAGCAAAAGTGTTTCTAAGCCAGAAGCAAATTCTGGACTTGATCTTGTCATTTGACAATGACCAGAAAAAAAAAACACATGTTGGCAGAATTTTGTCATTCTGCTGGGGTATTACCCACCATAGTCATGGTCAGCTTATGTTTCATATGAAACATTTTCTGTGATGACTAATTGTGGGGTCAGAAGGCAGATTCATTAGACCAGTAGAGCCTTGTTATCCATCCTATTAGTAAATGAATTGAAATTGCTGGCCAGAAAAATTGTGTGCTTGTATACACTCACATGCCTCTTACTCTGCCTGCAGTGCACACCAGGAGAATACTATTTCAAGGATGTTAGTTTCTGTTGCTTTGATAGGTGCACACCCGCTAGATTGCACTGAAAAAGTTTTGAAAGTGCACAAGTTTGTTGTAGGCAAACAAAGTAGCTCAGTCTTAACTATTAGAGGCTGTCCTTGTACTTGTGAGTGATTTTTATTTCATTCTATTAACTGCAAGCAGTCAACCTTCTAGGTGTTGGATAATCTGGCAGAAGCCTTCAAGTCCAGCTGTTCTGATTTTGAGAGGCAAGTTTATATTCAGTTTTCAGAATTTAGTTGCTACTTGGACAGGAGTTTGTTTGCATTGTCACAGAATGCTCAGTTACTCTTTTTGGTCTGTCATCCCCCAAATCTCTGTCAAGTCTTGAAGATTAGCTAGCTGTTCTTGTATTCCTTCTAGTCCCTTTGATTTAAGGGGCGAAGTAGAAAGCAGTGAAATGAAAAGCTTGGTTGATTCTGTTTTCTAATTTTAGTAATTTGCTAGCCAGTTTGGCCCACTGGACACAAGTGACTATTTTCAGTGATGACCCTGGACCATTGTCTGGTTCAGTGACTTGCTAACTATGACACAGCAGGCAGTTGAAAGTAGAAGTAATCAAATCTTTTGCCCTTGACTACAGGAAACAGTTTTATGGTTCAGAACTTTAATTCCCTGAAGTAATTGCCAGATTCATCTGCGTTAAGGTCATAGAACATGCTTCTGCAGATATTCATTGTAGATATCTATGCTGCTGTTACATTCATAATGAATGGGAATTTGCAGCAGGCAAAGATATGTTGACTAATCCAGTTATCAGAGCTTCCCTTGTGCAGACTAATGTCCTGTCTACACCAAAGATGATGGACTGCTCTCACCTTTCTACGTGGTATCTATTCTGTCTACAGTGCTTTTTGTTGTACTCAAGGTGTTGTTCCCTTTTGGGGAACTTTTTTTTTTTTCTTACGTTTGTGAAGACTTACTTTTGTTATAGATCATAAGTTCTAGGTGACTGAGAGGCTTGTTACAATTTATATCTTGCCAGTACTTGATATTAGCAAGTACCTCTTCTCCTGTCAAACTGGGATACGCCCGTTAAACCCTGGGTGAGTTTTTAAATACCCATCCAATTGTTCAGGTCCAGTTTGAAGGAAGACAGTGCATCACACCACTTAATTTGCAGGGAGCGTATTCAGGAAGTAGAAAAAGCACTGCATAATAAACTCTCCATTGAGTTATTTTTCTGCTTTTAGATCTGTGGACCTGCTGTTTGATTTGTGGAGATCAGGAACAGTGTGACCCTTATTGCATGAAGGCATGCCACAAATCTCTCAGGATTCTACAAGACATTGGATTGAAAGGAAGATATGTCTGAGGTGCATTCCAAAAGGGGGGTGTTGCATTCAGTAGTTGGCCTAATTGATGCTGAATACAAGGGGATAATTAACTGTCTGATTTGGGTGATTCTCCTATGACAATTAGCTGTGCTGAGTTGAAGGACTTTGACTACTACTGTTACATGATAATTAAGGAGGGAATTGCCCTATGTTTTAAGGTCAATACCATTCCCTGTTTGGAGTGGAGTATTATCTGTGTTGTATGCTGGTGGAAGGAGTTGACTAGCAAATGACAATATTGTGCTTGATAGTGACTCTCTGTTTACAGTCTGAAATTTTAATTAGACAAATGGCATGGACATCAGAAAAGTTATTGCCAAACAAGAGATCCCACCCATGGTCATCTTCATACTCCCTGATGATACAACTGCCTCCCACACCATGTGGGTTTTGTCCTTTAACCAATTTGCTGTCTGAACACAAGGGAAACTTTTTGTAATGCATTAAACTTGCTAACTATTCTAGCATAGGGTCAAATGCCTTAGCCAAGTCAAGGTATGCAATATGAGCAGCAAAGACACTGTCAGCAGCCTGTGTTACCTTTTCACAGAAGTTAAATTGTTTGCCTTTTTGGTGAATATATGAGGCTGCCAGAAAGTCTTAAAAACAAGTGTGTTTATGACAGCAAGATCTAACCAAAAGTAGTCTTCCTTCAGTGCCTTTTCTTTCTGGGGAAGTATCCTTCTGTACGCAAGTGTAAAAACTACACTTATTTTAGAAGAGTGATACTAAAAATTAGAACAAAAAGCTTGGAGCAGTAGTAGGTAGTCTTCCACAGGCCAGTGATACACCTTCAGTATTGGCAGGAACTCTCGATCTGATATTGTTAATCCTCGTTCATTCCTTATGCATGGGTATCGGTTCCAAGCTCTGAACCAAGCCGGCCATTTACCAAGCTCGCGTCAGCTTCAAACTCTCAAGCTAAACTCTTACCCACAATCCCCCTCTCCCTGTTACCTCAGATTTAATTTGCCACATTGCCATTCGGTCGTGTCAAGCTACTTCTCTTGAGCTAAGTACAGTCATTTGTTTAATAGATTTACAGATTACTTTTCTGTCAGAAAAGTTAATATTTTTTATTGTCTCTTACCCTATCGCATCTAGTGTATATATTTTCTTCAGGTTTTTCTGCTTCTTTCTTTACCACCTTTACCATGAGGTATTCTATCTTTACCATCATTGGTAATCTTTTTCCCTTTTCTCTCGTACCTTCGGGTACTCTCTTGTACCATTGCTGGTACCTTTTCTTTTAATTAATTTGTTGTCATGGCAGATACAAAAGATAGTCCAGGTTTAAGCAGTGTTCTGATTGTGGACACAAACTGCCTACTTCTGATGTGTGTTTATTGTTTGGGAGCTTCCCATTTGTCTGTTGACCCACCCTGTACTATTTGTTAGAACTTTTCTAATAGAACCTTGTTGGAAAGGAAAAACAAGCTGTTAACTGAAGGGACTTCTAAAATCTTCCTTTTTCAGAGGCTATTTCTGGGTTGGAGGCCTCAACCCCTCTTAGAGCCCATAAGAAAATCTTGGATGTTCCTCCTAAGGCTAAATCTTTGCCTTCGTCCCCGGCTGGGGACTCACGCCAACCAAAACCTAAAAAGGCTAAAGTTTCAGCTCCAGAGCTCACTCAGTCAGCCCCTGTGCCTTCGGTGCCTAGACCCTCGGCACCGAGGCTTTCAGCTCCATTAGTGATTTCAGCTCCGTCTTCTCCTGCAGCCTTCTTTATATCTGCACCGAGGGGCTCCTCGGTTCAGACTATTACCACTGTATCTGCACCAACCGTCCAATTGGCACAGACTTTGCATCTGCTCCGAGATCTTACTCTGAACCGATGCCCTTATTGTTGACTCCAGTTTTGTCGGTTCCAGCTTTGGCACCGATCCCTGTGTTGGTGCAGACCATGACCTCAGCACTGATGACTTTGGTGCAGACAACAGTAGTTCAGTCTCTCTCGGCACTGTTGTCCTTGGTGCAGACAGATGCGATGGGCACAGAGTCTGCCTCTTCTGTGGACAGGCCTGTTTCTCCCTCAGTCTCTGTGAGTTCCACTAGAAGCCTTTCCAAACATGATGTGTTCCGTCTTGTGTTCCAGGTACTCTTGGCCAGAGGTATCCCACCCCTCAGGAACTATCCTTCCTTGGGAGGTGATCACCCATATCCAAAGACCCCTTCTTATTCTCCTCCTTCATTGCCTTTGAAGTCCATTGATATAGCAGTCTTCCCTTTCTGTGGTCCCCTTTAGGGATCTCACTACGGAACCGCAGTTGCTTTCATGGCAGGAAAGTTTTGCTATGGCCCAGGATGTCAGTTGTGAAATGCATAGTTTGCTGCTCCACAGCCATCCAGGAACTCTGGGTCAGCAGGCTGAGCCACTTGGGTGAGGGGTGACCCCTGTCCTATACATGCACTCCTCTTCAGGTGGACCAGCCTTCCAACTGATGGAGAAGGCTTTCACTGATGCTGGCAATACCGGACTGTCTATACCTCTGCCCTCCTCTGGTACACTGGTTTCACAAGTTGCACCTAGCGGACAGCAGGTGCAAGGGCCGCAGGACATATTCCTTCAGGAATCCCCTTTTCCGCTGTCTTTCTCCAGCTTCTCCCACTGAGGAGGTCCACCAGAAAAGTTCATGTAAGAGGAAGCACATGGACTCCACAGAGGAGTCTGTCGCCAAAGACACAGATTTCGATGATGGGGAAGGATCCCCATGGTCACCCTCTGAGGTATAGTTTGGTGATATCCTTGAAATCCTGAAACAGAGAGGTGACTGGCAGTCCTCTAATCCAATCTCTGTGGAATCTGTGTTCCTGCAGGCCTTTCACACCTGGCCCCCTACATCCTGGGTTACTCCACCTGCCGATTAACTTGTCCGGCTCATCATGCAGCGTGCTTGGAAGGCTCCTTATACCATCAAAGCTATTCCCTGGAGGCCAGATAAGATCTTGTCCCCTCCTGCTTCAGATCCCCATTGGTCCAAAGGTCTTCCTGTGGATGCTTTAGTGGTGGTGACCGCAACAAAAAAGGATCTGGCAGAAGAAAGCCAGACTGTCCATCTGCCTAACAGAGTCCCGGGCCCTGGACAGGATAGGGAAGTGCATCTTTGCTTCAGCGACCTTTGCTATCGGGTCCCTGAATTATATGGCACATTTTACTAGGCTTCAAAGGGATCTGGTTTCTGAGCTGTCTAAAACCTTGGCTGGTGCCATGTCTGATGAGGTCTGTGACAAAGTGGCCTCTCAGCTGGCCACCATTAAATCTATATCTAACTCCTCTATGCGACTGATATCTCACACATCAGAAGGAGCAGCGGGTTCAGCTGCAGTCTTGAGATGACACATCTGGATGCGCTTGTGAAACTTCATCCCTTTAAGTCTTCTTTTCTTAATGCCCCCATTGAGGCCTCCTCATTGTTTGGGCCCAAAGTTAAAAGCACACTGGCCAGATGTGAACAGGATGGTAGGGCCCTTTCTGTCATAGGTCTCCATTATTCTTCCCCTCAACGTGCTTTCTCCTGAAACCAAAAGAGTGGGAAGATATGGTTCAAGAAATCTCAGGGTCCTTTCCATGACACACAGGCAGAGTTCTCCCCCAGAGGCAGAGGGAGAAACTCACAGGGAAGACGCTCCTTTCGGGGCAGAGGGGGTCCACGTAACCAGGGATTCTTTCCCTCATCAATCCTACCAGCACTCCTGAAGAGCAGCCCAACTCCTTTCCTCTGGAGGTGGTTGGGGGACATTTCTCCTTGTACCCTTCTGCCTGGCTAACCATCACCACCGATTCTTGGGTACAAAGGATTATAACCAGAGGTTATCATATCCCCTTCAATCTTTGTCCCGTCCCTTCAAAAAATCTTCCCGACATTCCACCCAGTCAAAGGGAAGAAGCAGCATTAGAGATAGAAAAGCTGCTAAGAAAGAGAGTCATCCAAATAGTCCCTCTAGACCAGATAGTATCCGGATTCTACTCGAGACTATTTTTGGTGCCAAAGAAAACCGGGGACTGGAGACCAGTTTTGGATCTCAGTGTATTGAGCAAGTTTGAGAGTACAAAAATTCTGGATGGTCACAATACAGTCTATCCTCCCGCTTTTGGAAAAAGACGATTGGATGTGCTCTATAGATCTTCAAGATACATACTACCACATAAAGGTGGACAGGCCATCAAGAAGATTTCTGTGCAGGAGCCAGTCGCTACCAGTTCAGAGTACTGCCCTTTGGGCTCTCTACAGCCCCCAGAGTGTTCACAAAGTGCAAAGCAGTTGTCACAGCTCACCTGCGACTTCAAGGATTCCAGGTGTTTCCATACCTAGACTGGCTCATTTCCGCCCCCACCAGACATCTACTGGAAAAAGCCCTGGCATACTCTCTCCTCACTGCTCAAAGGCTGGGCATAACCATAAACTGGCAAAAATCCAATCTCACCCCATCTCAATCAACAGAATTCATAGGGGTTATCTTGGACACAAAAAACTGCAGAGCTGCTATTCTAGAGCACAGGATTCTAAGGATAAAGCGACAACTAATTCCAATCCTTTCAAGGGAAAAATCCACGGTTCACTCTGTTCTACAGCTGTTGCGTTCCATGGCAGCCTCCATCACCATTGTTCCCCTGGCCAGGTTTCACATGAGGCTTCTACAATGGCTACTGCTCACCCAATGGTATCCTTTTCAGCATCCTCTTTCAGCCATGATTCGAGTAACCCACAGGTGCAAACAGGATTTAAATTGGTGGATGACGCACAATCTCTCACAATGGTCTCCCCCTTCTCCCCCCAGCAATCCAAGGCCACAGTGACCACGGACACCTCCCTGATGGGGTAGGGGGGGGCTATGTCAGGGGCCGATAGTACAAAGCACTTGGTCCGACCTAGGGATCCATCTGCATATAAATTTTCTAGAGCTGAGGGTGATGCTTCTGGCATTACAAGCATTCCATCCCCTGCTGCCGTCTGGGACAATTGCGATTCAGTCAGACAGCATGGTGGTGGTCTGGTACATCAACAAGCAAGGTGGAACCAAATCTTACCCCCTTTGTCGAGAGGCCATGAGGATATGGCAATGGGCAATGGCTACCAACCATTTTCTTCTAGCAACGCACATTCCCAGGAGTTCCAAAGTGATAGCAGAGAGACTCAGCAGGTGCATTCTTCAACCTCATGAGTGGTCCCTGAATCCCTTGATAGCAGCAGAGATCTTTCACCGCTGGAGCCGTCGTTGCTGTGACCACTTTGCATCCCCTGCCAACTACAAATGCAACTACTTCACCCTGATTCCCCCTCTGGGACAGTCACCCAGGGATGCTCTAGTCCACGATTGGCCCTCAGGTCTTCTTTATGTATTTTCACCCTTTCCACAGTTTCTGAAGAAAGCCCGTCAGTTGAAGAGCAAGGTGATCCTCATAGCACCGTATTGGCCTCAACAGATTTGGTTCCCCTTCCTTTGGCCTCACCTACTAGATCAACCATGGATTCTCCATCCAACCCCGGTGTTGATCTCACACCCACAGAACCTGATTCATCCCAACTTGAACAGCCTGAAGCTCACAGCTTGGCTACTCCAATTCCCTTGATTGCCAGGCAGAATGATCCTTCTTTACTAGTACGTGATATTCTCATTGCTTCTCATAAGTCTTCCACTCGAATTAGTTATATGAGCAAGTGGAAAAGATTTACCTGTTGGTTGAAAGATAAACAAGTAGACCCCTTTTCAGCACCAGTGTCAATAATACTAGACTATCTGGCCGACCTGTTTCAGTCGGCCTCTACCATTAGAGTTCATTTGGCTGCAATTTCTAATTTTCATGAGGGTGTCCAGGCTTCCTCTCATGTCCCATAAATTGTGCAAGACCTTCATAAAAGGTGTGAATCATCTGAAGCCACCTTTTAGAGAACCTAGTCAACCATGGGATTTATCATTAGTTCTACAAGCTCTGACAATGTCACCTTTCGAACCAGCCTCTTCTTGCGACCAAGTATTTGTCATGGAAAACCTTGTTTTTGGTCACTGTTACTTCTGCCAGACGTGTTTCTGAACTTCAAGCTTTATGCATAGAGTCCATACTTGATTTTAAATAGAGATAGTGTCTCTGAGAACTAATCCGTCATTTCTGCCCAAAGTGATCTCTGAAATGTCCATTAATCAAGCCATTGAACTGCCAGTTTTCTTTCCCAGTCATTCAGAGGAGAGTATTGCCTACATACCCTAGATATACACAGGCAAATCCATTTTTACTTAAACAGGACTAAATCCTTTCGTAAATCTGACCAGTTATTTTTGGCCTTTTCTGGACCTAGATTAGGATCTGCTGTTGCTAAGGTCACGTTAGCTAGATGGTTGAGGGACTGTGTGACCTTTATTTATACACAACATAATATCTCGTTAACTACTACCATGAAAGCTCATTCAACAAGGTCTGTGGCAACTTCTGCTGCCTTCCATGCCAGAGCTTCTTTACATGACATGTGTACAGCTGCAACTTGGGCTACACCTCATACCTTCATCAAATTGGATTTGGCCTCCAGGGAAAGAGCATCTTTCAGTTCTATGGTGCTCAGGAATAGCGGTAGCTGGGGACTCTGTCCCATGCATAAGGAATGAACAAGGATTAACAATATCAGATAAAGAAGTTATGTCTTACCATAATGTTCCATCTGTATTGTTGATCCTCGTTCAGTCATTACAACCCTCCCTCCTGTGGTTTCTAGTGGATCTCACCATCTGGTTCTCTTAGGTTATTTGACCCAGAGGTAGCCTCTACCTTCTTTGACTTGCAAACTCAATTTGAGGTAACAGGGAGAGGGGGATTGTGGGAAAGAGTTTAGCTCGAGAGTTTGAAGCTGATGTGAGCTTGGAAAATGGCCGGCTCGGTTCCGAGCTCGGAACAAATACCCATGCATAATGACTGAACGAGGATCAACAATACAGATGGAACATTATGGTAAGACATAACTTCTTTTTCTGTGTGGTTCAAAGAAAAAAGTAAAGGGAAAATTGAGAAGATGGGGTGCATTTGACCTTGGAAATCTCATCAGTCCTGTGCAGGCTTGAGAGCTCTCTGCGAAAACACCATTTGGGAACTCACTGGCATCTGTAATGTAGACATTTGCCTAAGCCCTTCTGAAGGCTGACATCAGAATAGTGTAGTGCATTTTTTTCAATGATCAAATCCTTGGTAGTTAGCTTAGCAGATTATAGCCAGACACCTCATCATCTGCTGTAGGGCTAGCAGTGTAGTGCAGGCGAAGGGTGAAAAAAATGGAAGCTATTGACTGGGTATCTGGCCTGTTGGGATCCCCCTTCTGTTTCAGCTAGTTTGATGGACTTCCATGACATGCAGGTGACTATCCTACAAGTAATTAGTCTTTTTGGATGACTGTGTTTAGTTAGGAAATGTTACATCAGGATATGTTTTACTGCAGTATGTGATATTGTGCAAGCTGGTGATGCACTTTTCAGGGTTTTCTTCACTGTGGTGCAACTAAGGTGATAGTATGCATAATTTCATGGGGTGTGGGGACCACATGGGGCTTGCTGTCTGTTTTAGAAATTAAATTTCAGTACATAGTGAAATGAAAAATAGATATCTTAGAGGTAAACCCATTTGCAGGCCCTACCTCATTTTAATCATGCATTTGGGAGTAAGGATGTCTTCCTCTGTCTGACTTCGCGGAATAATACTTTGCTTCATGGCAAAGGGCTAAGAATCCATCTTCCTTGCAGAGTAGCCCAGCATCTCTGCTGTCATGTCTACTCCTAACAGAAGTCCCCTTGACTGAGCAGTCTGATTTGGACAATAGTGAGAAGGTAGTGATTTAACTTAAGAGTTGTACTGTCCCCTGGGGTAGAGCACCAGTGAGAGTCACTGCCCTCTGATTCCTACCCAAAGACATCCTTTTTGGAAAGACACTTAAACTGAAGTTGGGGCATTTTATGCAGTACTCTGATGTTGGACATGCACTAGAAATACCAAAAGAGCTGTTAAGCACTTGTACAGGGACAGTACTGCTAATTAAGAGATAAGTCTTGACTGATGTGAAAATTAGCTCCATCCCTTTTAATATAAAGAAAGAGCAGTTCAGTTCTTGGAAAACTATTATAGACCTTTTTGTCCTAAACAAAATTTCTGATGGTGAAGTTGAGAATGTTGATGCTCCAAGCAGTTCTGATAGTTACGGATTCCTCACATTTTGATGATGACCCAAATGTAAAAGACACCACCACATCACTGTCTTTTGGGGTCATGGGAGGTCCTTTGGGTTTCTGTCAGAGAACTTGATGTCTGCATTTCTGGCAGATCAGCACTACTTCACTTCTTTTCCTTGCTGTTTTGGCATCTCCAGTGCTCCCAGAGTACTCTAAACATGTTTAGTTGTTTTTCCCCATTTTGGACACCAAAAGGTATAAATCTACCCATACCTGGACAGCTGCCTGATAAAGGGCCAATTCTTCCTAGCAAGATCTAGGTAGACCTGCATTTTACCATCTTCTGTGTATGTGCATAAACATGCTAAAATCAGGTTTTTCACCCTCCAGTACCAAGATTTGTCTGGGGGTGCTTTTAAACACCTTCAAACAATGGTCCTGTCCCTGGAAAAGGGTCTCTGTCCTGAAACAATTATTCTTGACTTCACGGAATAGGTCATGCCTTTATGGCCTGGCAAATTTTCTGAGTTGTGGGCTGTATTGCAGCTTCTTTTGTCATGGTCTCTCTTGGCAAAGATTCAGTTTAGAAAGATTCAGTAATGCCTAAGGAACCTCTGAATATAGCACCTATGCTCTTGTCATGACCTTTTCCCACGATTCCTTCTGTCTGTGTATTGTTTTATGCAAAACAAGTCTCCATGAACCTGAAAATGTCCATTCACCCCGAATAGCCAGACTGTGATCTCACACGCTTCTTAACATGGCTTAGAGAGCCAGCACTACACAAATTAAGATCCAGGGGCAGTGGACCACAGCACTCAAAACAAGCACATCATTCAAGGTATGGGCACTGATTTCTTCTAGCAGAATTTGAAAGACCTGTACGCTGGGCATTTTCACTTGAGATAAAGCTACTACAGTGATGTACATTAATAAATAAGGGAGTATAAATTCCTATCAATTTCACCATAGACTAGCAGGGCTGGCACAGAAGATAGTTCTGTAGTGCATCTTGCTCCTGAGGGCAGTCTCCATTCCTTCAAAGTATATCAGGTGAGCAATTCCACAGCCAGCCAGTCTCCAGAATTGGACATTAGTGATGGCAACCTTCAGATCCATTGCATTTCTTTCAGGGCTCCTTACCCAGACCTATTGGCCACCTCAGAATTCCCAGATCAGGAGGTTCTGCTGTTTGCATGTATGTTTAGGCTGCCATCAAAAGTAGTGGCTTGAATAAAATAACATTTTGTTGTGTGTTCAGTTGATATTGCCCTTTCGTGACTTAAGGTAGTTGTAATATTGTAATAGCTACCTTGCTTTTGTTGTAGTGCAGCTCATCTTATCTTCTGTTACTTATAATGCTGATTGTTTTGGACAGCATTAAAATTAACAAGGTGAGCAGAGTTGTGGCAGAGCAAGTTTCTGTGTAATAATACTGTTTAGTCTTTCAGCATGAAGAATGATAGTGCATGGTTGGTACATGAAGCTAACTTTGCCCTTTCTTCTATGGTTGTCATTTAATATATCTGTATGTATTTCTGCCTTCTCGTCTTTCATGTGGTACCCTTATCAGCTTTGTAACTAAAGCATTATGCCAAGTTCAACAAAACGAGGAGATTAAAACAGGGTATGGCACAGCAGCTATGTTACCTGCATGTGAGTTCACAAGAACTGTTGCAAACATATCTCTGAACCTCTTAGCACAAGAAATCTGGACAAAGCTGAAAAATAATGAACAATTGAAGGCCCAAAACTAGGGACAAATTTTAAATACTGCCTGTATAAACTTAGAAAGTTGCTAAAATAAAAGGCTTTATGTTACTATGCATTTTCTGAGTTATATGAAGTCAGTAACAAATGCCTGTCCTTATTTAAATTTAGTCCTCACTGATTTGTCAGAAAAGTGCAATTTTCATGAGGAACAGACCAAAAAATGAGGCAAAAATCTGGACAGTTAAGAGCTATGGTTGTAAAACCTGTCACTCATAACCTTTAGTCATTTAGCATCAGACCTTCTCATGTCAGTTCTGTAGCTTTGGTTGTCATCCTGCTTCTGACAGTTAAAGTCTGTGAACTAGCTTTCCTGTAGCCATTGTGAGAGGAGTCAGGAATGGTGGTAAACTTTCTACCAGCTCAGTAGGCCCCACAACAGTGAGCACCATTTTGAAAATTGGCTGCAGTTTCAGGTGTTGTAGTATAGCGGAGTACACAAAAAAAGCATAGCTATAGTTTGAGTTAGTAATTGTGCTGATACTACTTTGCAATACATGGCATTTCTGTAATCCTCTAGCAGAATGACTGCTTTGCCTGATCCACCAAACTGATAACAAAAGGATAGCTTGAAAATGGCATTTGAATGAAGTTTAAAAAAGGGGAAAAACAAGGACATGGCATCTTCCTTGTAAGACTAAACGGTCACTAATTCTGTGCATTTTTGGTCTTGTCATGGTCTGCAGATAGTTCAGATTAAACTGTATTTCAAGCTGCATTGTGATTTTCCTAACTTGAAAGAGCAGAACTCTATGGATATTACCTTAAAGATTCTTATAATGGTTCTTGTTTTAATATCTGAAGACAGCTTCTTACATGTTAGTAAAAACATGCACTTTGTTTGCTGTCATACTAATAAAAGACGCATGTTGTGTGTCCACTATTAAATAGTGAAAATGCTGAATCTATTCACCTCATAGCCTACTAGTGCACTTTGGACAATGAATCAAATATGGGAGATCAGCACTGCCCAGCCTATACTCAGAAGTTGGTTTACATTTAAGGATTCTGACAGTGCATTGTAAAATAATGTAATTTCAGTATTTTTGGTGAGGCTGTGCCCCAGATTACCAACTGTTTGAAAGGCTACTGACCCATCTGAGAGTGCATAACTCTCCACCTAAGGCCCCTACATGTCTTCTGAGTCTAGGCAACCCTTCTCCTATCCCAGGAATAAGCCACCTTGCAGACTGAGATGGCATCACTTGGTGCCACTTGCTGTAGTGAAGAAAGAGAGACTTGTGGTGGCTTTTCTGTTTTATTCAGCATCACTATCCCTGAACCTTGAAATTAGTCCCCATCAACCTTTATGAGGGCACTTATTGTTGATGCTTACCATGGTTCAGGGTGCTCACTTTGGCCCTTCCATTGTACAGGGGAAGTGGTGGTCTTAGCTCATATGGAGCTCCATACAGTTTTTTGGCCCTGAAAGCTCTTGACAGTGTCTGCTTCTGGGAATGTTTCCTTAGTTGGTCTGACAACCAATCCAAACTCCATTGTGTTGTACACTGATAAGTGGTGGGGAGGTGCAGATACAAACCACATCCCCCATGCATAATAGCCCTGCATATTTGGGCATCATGAATTATTTAAATAGACAAAGGGGCATAACTCTTCCTGAAGAGTTTATTCTCTAGGCAAAGTGAGTGTACTACTGGACTGCCTGAGCTAGTTCTGTAGTCCTTTCCAAATGCTTCAGATTTTGTCATAGTTTGGTACATCAGTGATCAGCATATGTGCAGCTTAGAATTTTTCTGTAAGTTTTTTCAGTGCTGCAGTGCAATATTACAGTAGAGATGTTTGCCATACCATAGCAAGGGAAGGTAATGTGTGCTGTCCCTTGATTCCTCTCCACATCACAAAATTCTGAGCAGAAAAAACAAAATTTGTCTTGATCACCCCTTTGTGATAGAGGAGACTGTGTGTGCTACAGCACATCCTTATGGTTCTAGTCAGGTAAGTCCACTGCAGTTAAAGAAATGTCCTGCTCAGACACAACTTTGTATAAAATTGCATACCCTTTTACCTTGCTCTGGGTTAGTAGCATAGCTGTTGACATTAGCTGTCGTGCAGCCTTCAGTGTAACAAGCATACTCTGTTGGTGGTGTGTAATTTGTACTGGTAGTCCTGACCCCTCTCAAGCCTCAGTATGGTAATAGGGCTCATTGTTGCCACAGCCAGAGTGTGTGTGTGTCTCAACTGTTTCTGCCCATCATAATGTGCAGGGTAGGATTGTGAACCATCACCAGCTAGTTGTGCAGTTTATTAAGTGGGCTTGCATTTTTAACTACCTTTAAAAAATCTGCCCCTATCCATGGAATACAAAGTTTTTGACTGATATGTTTGCCTATTCCCCACTTCAAATTTGCTAGTTTAAGTGGCATTGAAAATGTTCCATATCATTATTGCAGTACTCCTAATATTAGGGGGATCCCCTACCGATGGCAGCCCAGAGTCCGGCCAGTATACCAAAGCCCAAGTTGCTTTAAGGTACACTGTACAATCACACACATGTTCCTTGTGAAGCGTAGGTGACTTCCAGATGTTGCCATCCTGAGAATTTCTTTGCTGCCAGTCCGATCGGCATCTTTTGATCAACGGTCTGAAATGCCTGCATTTCGTTGTTGATTTCACCAAGCCTTTGCAGATAAGTGCCCCCTTGGGGTTCATTTTTACTTATTTTCTTTTGTTTGTTTGTGGGATTTCATGCCATCCAAGAAGGGTAAATTCCAGTGTGAGAGAAAGATTCCACATAAAGACTGTCATGAACAGTGCCTGTTTTGTCTTAACACCTCGCATGACCATACGTCCTATTCCATCTATCCGTCCTTTATTCCCAAAACCCTGCCCAGTGCACTTTCTTTTCTGACCCCTTTATCTTGAGAACCAGCAATGTAAGCTTCTCACAAAAGATACTGTGGAGGGAACCTCTCGCTTTGAGGGACAGCTGCCTATGAAAAAAAGGCTAAAAAGCCTAGGCCGGAATAGTCTGCTGTTCAGCCTCCACCAGACGTTTCTCCCAAGACAAGTGCATGCTCAGAGGTTTGCCCAGCTTTATAGTTGTCTCTTGTGCATGACTGGGTTGGAGAAGCATGTCCAAGGAGGCTTTGCAGTTGTCCGTTTTGGATACTAAGGGGAAACCACAGCTGATTATCTCCAAGGGGAGGGGGTCCTCAGATTTTATTCAGAGAAGTTGTCCATACTACAGTCCTTGAATGCCATCCTGGGTCAGAGCCTTCTGAATTCTATAAGGCAGATGTCCTATTAAAGAAAAAGCAAATGACTAAGCACATTGCTCCTAAGGCTGTCAAAGTGAGTGGCAGTCTTTTTAGTCAGGGTTTGATTAGTGCCTTGATGGCTTTGAAATCTCCTGAAGGAGTTTCTATTCCTGCCTCACCCCCCTTGGTCATCTTCTGCTCTTAAAAGACCCAGGGAACAGGAGTCTCCTGAGGAAGAACTGGATTCGGATGAGGAATCTCTTGCTTACTCTTCCCGGATTACACCTCCTCTGGAATATGGTTTAGAGGAAGTGGAATCTGCTAGTCATGGCACTCCCTTTGAAGAGATTTCTTCTGGGTAGTCAATCTCGAGGATGATGGAGTTCTTTAAATGAAATTTTGCACAGGTTTTTGAGGTACAAAAAAGGTACTATGCGTTGTTGTAGATGGATTCTCCTAGTCCTCCTGCTGTTCCTCTGTTCTGGCTGCCTTATTAGATGCTTTTTCTAATGTTTCTAAGGCCCCAGACTCTCAGCCCCCATCTCCTAAGAAACCTGATAGATTCTATAGAGTGCTTGAGGACTGTAATTTTTTGTACAAATGTCCTTCTGCTGACCCCTCAGTGGTGTCTGTAGCTGCAGATAAGCCCTCTCAATTACTTCCTTCTCTCACGTTACTGCCCTCTGATAAAGATAACAGGACCATGGAAAGGCTTGGCAAGAAGGTGTATACTTATGCTACCTTGGCTTTTAGGGCTGTTAATTATCATACACATATGTCCAGATACTTATTAGCTCTCTTATCCCAGGCTTGTCAGGCTCTCTTATCCCAGGCTTGTCAGGCTCTCTGAACTTAGACTCTGAGGGTAAGACTTCTGCCCTTTCTCTGTTAGGGACTTACTCTCAGGTGGCTCTTATTCAATCAAATGTAGATGTTTTTTCTAGGGCTGCTGCTTTAGGGTCAGTGATGAGGTATTCTTGGCTTCAACCTTTGATGGATGATATTGTAGCTAAGTTGATGGATACCCCCGTTGATAGTAAACACTTGTTTGGTGAAGCTGCTGCTGATTTTTTAAGTCCCTTCAGGACAAGGGTAAGGCATTACAGGAACTTAAACACATTTTTCTCCTGTTCCTAAATTCCAGTGGAATTACCCCAGTAAGTCTGCTTTTGTCCACACCCTCCTCCTAAAGGTAAGAAGGGTGGTAAGTAGGCTCCTCCTCCTAAAGCTACCCAGACTTCTGTGCCTCAGAAAATCTCCCTTTGCAGATAAACCAGGTGCTGTTGGACTATCCTGTTCTTCCCAGCCATTTCCTCTTCACCTTTCTCTTTCCCCGTTTGGCTAAAGATTACTCAGAATTCCTGGGTCCTGTCCATCATTCGTCAGAGGCGTTTTAAGGTCTTGAAATCCCTTCTTCCTTTTATGGTCATTCTTCAACCCCCTGAGGAACAATTGTCTTTCCAGAGGTGCTTTGGGATCTTTTGGCTCGGGGTACTATTCAAGAGGTAAAACTGGCGAAACCAAAAGTATAAACCACCAACAGCTTTATTAGGACCAGTAACTCGCATAAAACAAAACGGACTTAGAGCTTTCACCCAACTAGGGCATCTTCAGAGTCAGTTGTCAAAATTTCAAACAGTTACATTTAAACCATGATTTAAACATCTTTCAGCCAATGAACATCAATTATAACACACATGCTGTAATGATCTTTGGAATTAACTCTTTGGGTTACAGTATAATTTTAGTAATCAAAAAAACACACAATGTTTTTCATACATGCCCAAAATCTTGTTAAAAATCACCCCCCCCCCCCAAAATACCATCTGTAGGTCTCATTTTAAAAAAGTGGTAGACTAGTTTGATGAATTAAATACTTAAAGCCTTGTGTTTTAATATACAAGCCAGAGATAAAATGTCATTGATGCCAGGTCTTGTGTTGCCGTCTAATCTAATCTGCCAAAGACATTCTCTGACTTCAAGTATGTTTTTATAATCGCCCCCAAAATCTTTTGTATAAATTCTATCAATGACGAAAAATATGAATTTTTTAAAATTCACACAGTCCTTGCTGTGCACGTATAGAGAGTTGGTTGCCTTTTTGTTTTTAATGTCCCTGGTGTGTTCCAAAATTCTTTGTTTTAATCTCCTTGTTGTCATGCCCACATGAAACGCCATTGATCTTTTGTAATTACCAAAATGTACATATGGACTGTCATTGATGAATTTATATGCCTTACATTTACCACATTTGGCCATCCTTGCTGGCCTTTGTCCAACAGGTTTAGGGTTTCTCTCTAAGAATTCCTTTATATTTGTGCCCCTACTGTTGATGAATTTTGGACCTTCCCTATGACTTCTAGTATTTCTGTAAAGAATATACTGTACCATCCTGTTTTAATAATATTCTTCACTTTACCAGACGAGGTGTTGTACTGCAACACCAACCCAGCCTGGGTGTTAGTATGCTTGTGATGTTTATCGACAGTTTTTTCCATACCCCTTTGATTATCTGTTAAAATGGGTTTGAAGTGTGTGCC